>NC_057810.1:421908054-422208054 GCF_018294505.1 Triticum aestivum
CGTGGAGGGCTGGATGAACAGGACGACCATGTGGAGGGCTGGATGAACAATAAACGGTGGAGGGGTGGATGACCAGTAGCCTGTGGAGGGGTGGTTGAACAGGAGCCCGTGGAGAGGGGAGGTTGAGCAGTATCCGGTGGAGTAGCGCGCGGTGGAGGCTGGATGAACAGGGGCCCCGTGGATGAACAGGAGCAGGTGGAGGCTGGAGGAGGTCGACGGTGGATGAACAGTGGCCCGTTGAGGCTGGAGGAGGTCAATGGTGGAGATGAACAGTATCCCGTGGAGTCCTGTTTTGCGGTACGCCACACCCCTCTCGATGAACAGGACCCCCGTTTCGAACGTAGCGCTCCAACACAAGTCCGTTTCGCCCGTTTTGTGGTACACCACACACCTCCTGATCAACAGGATCCCGTTTTGACCGTAGGAGGTCCAACACAAGTCCGTTTCCTCCGTTTTGCGGTATGCCAGACCCCTCCTGATGAACAGGATCCCGTATCGAACATGGCCGGTCAAACACAAGGCCGTGTCCTCCGTTCTGCGGTACGCCAGGCCTCGTTTCCATCGCCTGTTCCGTCCAAGCCCTCCCGATGAACACGACGACGCATTCCGTTCCGACCCAGCCAGTTGGCTCCCCATGAACATGACGACGACGCTGTTTCTCCTTTCCGACCCAGCCATGTACGCAAGCCCTGGCTGTACGTATGCGCGAGTAGGCGTTCGAGACCCTGCCCATATGTACGTAAGTGGCCATATTTTCTTTCTTGCACACTGGCCGCTGTATGTACGTGTACATGCTACATGCGCGCCTCTACTACGACATGTGCGCGCTTCTACATCGACCAGTATGTACGTACACGTTCGCGACCAGAATGACAACGCTACGTACGCTTCGACCAGGTCGGTCCCGACTGTCAGGCACTTCCTTGCGTGCGAAGATGTAGATGGTGGGTCCCAGCAGTCAGGGGGGCGAATCATTTTTTTGCCCGGATGCACTTCCTTGCGTGCGAAGATGTAGCTGGTGGGTCCCAGCAGTCAGGGGGCGAATTGTTTTTTTGCCCGGGCGCACTTCCTTGCATGTGAAGATGTAGCTGGTAGGTCCCAGCAATCAGAGGGGAAACATTTTTTCACAAAATACGATGGCCCGTCCAGTGGGTCCCTGCTGTCAGGTGGAGGAATCATTATTTTCTGCATAATAAGGAGGTACTTCCTTGCTGTGGCCGTGGACCCAGCTATCAGTCTCTCCACATACAGTCCACGTCTAATGGAAGTTGTTCCATGACCACGTTGACCACGCCGCGCCGAGAGCACCAGGGCGGTGGACGACGGCGAGGCCTAGGAAGGGGATGACGCGGAGCCGGGGAAGATGCGGCAGTGGATGCCCACGCGGAGAGGAGTACGAGGGTTCACTGGTTCGGCTGCGGTGTGAGGCTGCTGTCGCCGCAGGGCCTGGCCAGTGGTGGGAATAGTAGGGGGCGGTGAAGCCTCCGCGGCAGCACAACCGGCCATGGGAGGCAGGAGCATGTAATGGAGTGAAGTCCATGCGTGCAACGCCACAAGCTATAGAGTAGTAGTAGAGCACTTTGTGTACAAAGCCATATTGCACAGTTCCCAATGCCCCGCCAGGCTTTTCCGGCTCCTCGGCTTAATTGGGAGGCGCTAGTTTAAATATGCTACTAGCTGATGAGGAAGCTGCAAGCAAGGTGCGGCTAGGGCGAGAACACGAGCCACGGGATGTTGGCAAGGAAAACCCATTCACATGGCTAGGATATCCAGTGCACCTAGATTGTGGTGCCGCACATCCGTTTGACTCCAAAACTCAAACTACCCGTGTAAAATATTGGCTCGCAGCGAAGTTACTATTTAAAAAAATAGGCCGTCGTGCGTTCGGCCGGGATCGAACCCACAAAACGAGGTATACACTCCCGCGACCACTAGTAGTACTCGTTGGAGTACAACGCAACCTAGAATCGCCTTTTGTCGCTAGTAGTACATATATTGTTCCTTACAAGAAACCCCTAATAATGCAAGAAACCACTAAAATGCCAAGAAACTACTACCACTTGCATACGTGGCAGACTTAGGGCATGTACAATGGTTCTATCTTAGCAATGCCATGTAGGATCAATGATGAGGTGGATGAGAGAGAAATCATAAGAGAAGGCTTGTCTTCTCTTAATTAAGAGAAGGCAAGAGATGATCTCTTAGCACAATATGTCTCACCACATTTTTAGGAATAACTAGTTATTGATGATAAGGCTAAGAAATGACCCATTGTAGACATGTTTTTGTCATCTCTAAATTACATGCAATATTTAAGATAAGACTACCTTATCGACCATTGTAACCATTGTACATGCTCTTACCAACTAGCCCTACCAAGAAACGACTACTCTACAAAGTGCCGTTATAGGCACGTTCAACCCATGGCCCTGTTTGGATACATTTGTTCTCAATCTAACCCTGCCATCCACACACCACTTTGGTTAGAGTTAGTTCAGGGTTAGAATCTAACTCTACCCTCTGACAGGGCCCATGTCGCCCATTAAGTCAACGCCTTCTATTCAACCGGGCGTTATGACTTGTGGGACCTACATGCCAGTCTGCACAAAAATCCCTCTGGCCCGTCCACCTAGTCATCCTCGGCCATGGGACGCAGCTACCGCCGCTGGCAGAAGGCGAGGTCAAAACCACCGGCGGTGCGGAGCCCATGTTGCGGTAGCCCAGATGCCAGCTCCGTCCGGCGCTCGCGGCCGCTAGCTAGCCAAGATAGCTCCGTCCAGCTGCTTGTCTGCAAGGTTTGCTAGCTAGATTCGCACGGCAGCGCGGCGGCTTGCTCGCGCGTGCCACGCTAATGCCAGCCATCTGGCTCAAGCAAAGGCGAGCGCGGCGGCTTGCTCGCTCGTGAGTCACGCTTGGGCCTGCCTGCCAACCCGTGTGGAGGCTAGCATGGCGTCCGGCCCGTCCGGCGGAGCAGCGGCCAACTCACTCATCACCGGCGCCACCGACGAACACGCATCAATACTGTTTGAAGTAATGTTCAGGAAAAATAATGATTTGAGGGGGAATAATAGGATAGAAGGTAAGATGTGGGTCCCTCGTGTCAACGCTCAAACAAAATGTGTTGGTTTAAGCTGCCTCGTCAGCACGGACATGTGGGCCAACCCTGTCATAAATGGGCTTAAACGAACCTAATCGGTAGGAGTAATAGGTAGTAGTTTTTGGCGTGGATTAAGAAATTTTGGGTATTTTTTTGCTATTTTTTATACAATAGATTCTTCCTAGGGCTGGTTGAAAGTGGTAGTGTTTTGTTAAATACTCTACATATTGTAAGTAGGTGTGAAAGTTAAGCTTTGGAAGCCAATAAGCAAGGCTAGTTACATAGTGCATATGTGTACATGATTGAAAGTAAATATCAACCATGAGTGACTAATATCTTGATGGAAAACTCGAAACTATGGAATACTAGGGAAAAATGCATGGTTGGAAATACTAGCAATGTTCATGTGCATTGCAACGAATCATAATTAGAATAATACTTATTCACAAACTTGATACAAAACACTCTAATTTTGATATACAGATATCACTAGAGATATATTATGTTTCAATTAGAATATATTCCTTGGGTTGTTTTCGTGATGTCTGGGAGGGATGTGGTTGGTTTTAAGATACTAATTATGGTTTTTTTCTGCAAATTGGTAGACAAGTGGGGTGTTGGTGAGAAAAGGCAACAACTTACCTCACCGTCGTTAGATGTAGATCTAATGATCAGAAACGACGGATGGCAGCCACACCATCATCACCAACTTAGTCTTCTGTAGGAGTACTAGCAAGATCCGTGCATTGCACAGAACATCAAGATGCATTTTTTATAAAACACTTGTTGTGATTGACCCATGCGGGAGTAATCCCATGTGTAAAAACTAATGATATCTCGAGAAATATGAGATAAGGTGAAGAGGAGTGGGGTGTGGTGGTGATTGGTGGTCGGACCGAGCGGAGGCATGGGGATTGACGATGCCGGCAGCGGCCACCAGGCCAGTTTGTTCCAGAGGCTTCCTTTCTTAATTGCTCAACAATGAGGTTGTTGGAGATAAGGATGAACGAGGGAAGGCCCTGTCTGCAAATGCGGAGAGGGTGCGGGTATCTTTTAGTTTAATTTCCATCCGTCAGATCTAGATCGGGCGGTCTATATTGCAAGATGGCACGCGTACCATCATCACCAACTCAGTTTTTTATAAGAGAAGAAATATAAGTATGGAGATACAAACGTATTATCGATACTTGCTTCCATAAACTAGCATCTACATTCTATTCAACGCCTTGGCATGTGGGGCCTTAGCACAATGACTTCTCGACTATGTAAAACAAAGGTTTTCCCGTCACCGATAAGGAGGGGGTGATAGAGGCGCGGTTTATGGCTTGCTCTAGTCCTAGTAGTCATACTAGCTAGGTGGTCTAAGAACGTGTAGATTTATTCTTTTTCACGTCTCGTGTTTGCCGTACTTCCATGACTGTTGATGAATAGACGGTAAGTAATTCACGGGGAATCCTTGTTGAGCGTGTTTGCGAGAGAGAGAGAGAGAGAGAGAGAGTGCGTGTGTGATATGTTAGAGACTGAGGCAATGATAACAGATTCTTTGTGTCTATGTGTGTGGAGGATAGAGAGAGACATGTACATGGGGCTTTGTGTTGTGTAACGTGGAGACACATATACATAATTAGAGAGTGAGTGTGTGAGATACCCATGCGGACATAGGGAGAGATGAGGATCCAGATAAATGGGTGTTTTTGCGTGTCTGTGTGTGTTTTTGCACGCGTTTGTGTGTGAGAGGGAGTGTGTGTATGTGGAGTAGAGAGACCACTAATGATGTAAACCTAGTATAAGGGAAGGGGGAATGGTGTGACATGTGTAGTAGCGGGATAGCATGGGTGCGGGCAGGGGGAGCAGACTATTTGGAGGAGACATCATGTGTGTGTGTGTGGGAGAGGGGTGTGAGAGCGAGAGAGAGAGAGACAGAGAGAGCTAGCGACGGAGAGAGAGAGAGAGAGGAAGAGATAGGGCGAGAGGGGTCGTTTGTGTCCATAAATGGCATATAGATAGGGAGGCAATGTTGATGTTGTTCCAAATTGGCCTATGTACGGAGAAGCAAGGAAAGCGAGACATCGTGTGTGTGATAGGGACTTCATGAGATATCTAGAATAGATGGTGTAGAGAGCAATGTGCGAAATCGAGAACGATGATACATTAGGGAGCTATGGAAAGAGTCACGACATATATGTATACAGGGAAGGAGCAGGGGCGGGTCCGCATGTGGGAGAGATAGAAAGAGGAGAGTGGTGCCCAAGGAGACAAAGTGTGCTTGTTTGTAGTGGGGGTGGTGTGTGAGGTGAGTGCGCGAGAATCACATAACTAGGGAGATAGATGTTTGGGGGCGAGGTTTTGTGTGTATGGGAAATGTACACTCTACATAGTGCGTGTGCTTGGGAAAGAGAGATGCCGGGAGACCTAGAGAGTGGGGGGAGAGATGTGTGCATGCCCGAGACACAAAGTGATAGAGACCTATATTGGGGTCCGGACTTTAGAAGAGAGAGGGGTGTTAATGTGCTCGTGTGTTGGTGTTTGGGGGAGAGAACGACTTCTCTATGTGTGTGTGTGGGGGGGGGCTCTGACGCCCCCGATTCAATCGTACAGTAATCATGCGCGCAAACATGTACGATCAAGATCAGGGACTCATGGGAAGATATCACAACACAACTCTAAAAACATAAATAAGTCATACAAGCAACATATTACAAGCCAGGGGCCTCGAGGGCCCGAATACAAGTGCTCGATCATAGACGAGTCAGCGGAAGCAACAATATCTGAGTACAGATATAAGTTAAACAAGTTTGCCTTAAGAAGGCTAGCACAAACTGGGATACATATCAAAAGAGGCGCAGGCCTCCTTCCTGGGATCCTCCTAAGCTACTCCTGGTCATCATCAACAGCCTGCACGTAGTAGTAGGCACCTCCAGTGTAGTAGTCGTCGTCGACGGTGGCGTCTGGCTCCTGGGCTCCAACGTCTGGTTGCGGCATCCGAGAAGAAGAGGAAAATGGGGGAAAAGGGGGAGCAAAGCAACCGTGAGTACTCATCCAAAGTACTCGCAAGCAAGGATCTACACTACATATGCATGGGTATATGTGTAAGGAGGCCATATAAGTGGACTGAACTGCAGAATGCCAGAATTAGAGGGGGATAGCTAGTCCTATCGAATACTACGCTTCTGGCAACCTCCGTCTTGCAGCATGTAGAAGAGAGTAGATTGAAGTCCTCCAAGTAGCATCGCATAGCATAATCCTACCCGGCGATCCTCCCCTCGCCGCCCTATGGAAAAGCGATCACCGGGTTGTCTGTGGAACTTGTCTGGGTGTGTTTTATTAAGTATCCGGGTCTAGTTGTCATAAGGTCAAGGTACAACTCCGGGTCGTCCTTTTACCGAGGGACACGCCTATTCGAATAGATTAACTTACCTGCAGGGGTGCAGCACATAACCCAACACGCTCGATCCCATTTGGCCGGACACACTTCCCTGGGTCATGCCCGGCCTTGGAAGATCAACACGTCGCAGCCCCACCTAGGCACAACAGAGAGGTCATCACGCCGGTCTAAATCCTATGCACGCAGGGGCCCATCGCCCATTGCACACCTACACGTTGCGAGGGCGGCCGAAAGCAGACCTAGCAACCTCCATTACAAAGGAAGTCACATTACGCGGTCCAATCCGGCGCGCGCCGCTCCGTCGCTGACGTCAAGAAGGCTTCGGCTGATACCACGATGTCGAGTGCCCATATCTTTCCCGCGTAGTTGGTTAGTGCGTATAGGCCAGTGGCCAGACTCAGATCAAATACCTAGATCTCGTTAAGCGTATTAATTGAAGTATCCGCGAGCATCGACCAGGGCCTTGCTCACCTCTCGCCTAGGTGGTCTCAACCTGCCCTGTCGCTCCGCCACAAAGATCAACACAGAGGACCGTCGGGACAAAGGTCCTTTCAGCCCCCAATCCGTGAATCACTCACGGGTACTCAACGAGCCAACCCGACTTTAGTCACCATCTGTAGTATGTATATATTTATAGTATATACCCGTGATCACCTCCCGAGTGATCACGGCCCAATAGTATAGCAAGGCAGACTGACAAGAATGTAGGGCCAATGATGATAAACTAGCATCCTATACTAAGCATTTAGGATTGCGGGTATGGTATCAATGACTATAGCAACAATGACAGGCTATGCAACAGAATAGGAGTAACCGAACAGTAACATGCTACACTACTCTAATGCAAGCAGTATAGACAAGAATAGGCGATATCTAGTGATCAAGGGGGGAGGGGGCTTGCCTGGTTGCTCTGGCAAGGAGGGGTCGTCAACTCCGTAGTCGAACTAGGCAGCAGCAACGTCGGTCTCATAGTCTACCGGAGAGAAGAGGCGGAAGAAACAATGAATACCATGCAAACAGATGCATATCGATGCATGACATGACAAGTAATGAAGCAAGGTGTGCCCAATCGCGGTAGTAGGTGATACCGACGAAGGGGGAAACATCCGGGAAAGTATTCCCGGTGTTTCGCGTTTTTGGACAGATGAACCGGAGGGGGAAAGTTGCGGGTTTTCTATGCTAGGGTTGTGTGGCAGACGAACGGGCTGTGTATCCGGATTCGTCTCATCGTTCTGAGCAACTTTCATGTAGAAAGTATTTTCATCCGTGTTACGGATTAAAAGATATGATTTTCTAAAGATTTAAATCATTTTCTGATTTTAATTATTTATTTAAAGCCAACATTATTCAGAACAGTGTTTGATGACGCGAGCATGACATCAGAGTGACGTCAGCAGGTCAACTGGTCGGTTGACCAGTCAAACCAGACAGGTGGGTCCAGTAGGACCCACATGTCATTGACAGGGCACTAACAGGAGGGTTTAGACTAATTAATTGGGTTAATTAGCAGGTGGGTCCCAGTAAGCAGTGAGAGATTAGGTTTTAATTAATTAATTTAAGTATTTAGCAGATTATCTATTTGTTTTATTCGTTTATGGCATGGGGCCCGCATGTCAGTGGCAGTAGCTGCCACATCAGCGCAGTTGACTTCGGTCAACGTGGCCAGTTGGGGCCCCCACGCCCACAGGCAGAGACCCAGGGGTGGGCCCCGGTGTGCCAGCTCAGTGGAGCCGCCGGAGTAGCTCCGGCGAGCTCGCGCGCAGCGGCCAAACGCCGGCGAGCGTCGGGATTCGCCTACGGGGCACCAAATCAAGCGCGGACGGGCGCGTTAGAATGGCAAGATGACGATGCGTCGGTTGGTGGTGGTCTTGCGAGCTGTGGTGGCCGGAGAAGGGCGCATCGAGCTCATCAGCGGCGAGGTGTTTCGGGTGAGCAACAGCAACGGCGATGCGGCGCGCTATTGGGTAAACAGAAGGGCGGGGCGAGGCCTACGTGCGCGCGCGAGCACAACGGCACAAGCCTGGGTCCAAAGAGGTCACCGAACGGCTGCCAGCGATGAGCACGGGCGGCGACGCGTACGGGAGCTCGATGGAAACAGAGCTCTGGTGAGCTAGCGAACAAACGGAGAGGCTGGGGAGGGTCTACGAGGGGCGGTGAGTGCAACCGGCACGGGCCCGTGACCTTTTGGTCACTGAAGACTCGTCGGCGACGAGCTCCGCGGCGCTGCCTTCGGGTGCCTCGGCGACAGCTAGCTAGGGCGTGCGAGAGAGCAAACGGAGAGCAGGAGGGGTGGAGCTCACCGAGAGGCACACATGAAAGGCCATTGGGGGTTTAGAAGCTGCAGGGGCGCGGCCGGAGTCGGTGAAGAATGGCGGCAGAGCTTGTCAGAGCAGAGGAGGAAGATGGCGGCGTCGGGGGCATTGCGGCAGTGCCTTCGAGCTCCAGCTGCGGCCACCGGTCGACGAGGAAGACGGGGGCGGAGACGACGGATACGCTGGCGAGGTGAGGTAGTGGCTGTGGCCGCGCGTTTCACGGCGGCGGGTCCATGGCGGCGCTCGGATGCGATGGGAGAGGAGAGTGGGGTGGATCTGAGGGGAGAGGGAGAGGCGCAGGGACCGAGAGGGCGAGCGGGGGCGAGTGGGAGAGGGGATCGAGGAGGCGGGGGCGTGGCGGGCTTATCCCCTCCTCGACGCCGGCGAGGGGGTCCGGTGGCGACGCGCCCTGTTCCGACCCGAGTCGGGGGAACAGGGGAAGGGGACGAGGCAGGGGAGCCGGGCCGGGTGTGGCCAGCTGGGCCAAGTGGGCCAGCCTGGCTGCAAGCTGGGCCGTCTGGTCCAGGGGGGGCTTCTCTTTTCTTCTTTTCTGTTTCTGTTTTGTATTTTTATTTATTTATTTCTTTTTCCTTTTTTGTTTTATTTAATTTAGGGCATTTAGGTATTTTATAAAATTGTGTCATCTACACCATAATTGCCTATGCCATACTTGGCATTGTCTGAACATTTTTGTTTCAACTTTTGAAAACTTTGGGTGTTTGTCACTAATTCATTTTTAATTTGAAATGTTTTGAACTAACATTTGATTAGCAACAGTAACAGAGATGACATGGCATCATTAGGAGAGTTTTACTGTAGCCTAATTATCCGGGTGTTACAGGGGCGACAAGGGGGGGGGGGGTTGGCTTCAGATAAAGAGTGAGGTGTCTATATTTGAGGGACTTTAGCGTAATTGAGATATTGTGCACTCATGGTTGATCAATTTGTTTCATAGTCTGGACTATGAGATAACGATACTTTTGAACATGCATGATATACCTTGATGTACCAGAATTACAAACCTAAGATTGGAATTTTGGAATTCGACTCCATCATTAGCTTTTGTAATTCATTTAAACGGAGGTGCATTTTTTAAGCCGGGATTTCGTGATTTCAAATTCATATACCAAACCTAGAGATATACACATACGGGCATGTTCAAACTTTATAATCATCCACTTTATTCATACACATACACATTTTTGCTTTTGTCATCATATTTATAGGATAAACACATTTGGAATTTCATTTCAATTGGACCGTATGATGGTATTCGCTTGTAGTAGCTCAATGATCCATATTTGAATTGAATGGGCAATCTAAGTTTCGAGTTGGAGACATTGATTTTCAAAACTTGCACTTTTTTTGCGTGCAAAACAAACAAATTGTCGGCCATGATATCATAGTTGGCCGTACAAGAGCATAATATAATGTCAGGCGCCAAAAGCTTTCAAACTTCCCGCTCACATTGAAATATCTCGCGCCCAAAAGTTTAGTCCTGCGATATTTCTATTTTACCCCTGCCACATGATCGGAAAAGGGCTGCTTTGGTAACTCCATTGTTTCCCCCTCTTTGCCCCCAACATTCTTCCCCAGAGCCCCTCCCCTTCCCCTCCCCGACCCCCCACCATAGCAAGCCGCCGAATCTAGTCCTCCACCGCAGTGGTGGACCTCACACCCCGCCGGATCTACCTTCGGCACCTTGGAACCCCCAACTGCCAACTCACCATTTCACTGGAGCTGCTTCAGCGACTGGCTTGTCCACCGCTCCAGATCTCCTTGACCTCCGTCATGGTCCACCGCACCGAATCTGCTTAACCGGCACCCTCGTCCACCACAGTGTAGGCCCTTCACTGACTCCCTCGTCCGTCCCTTCGTTGGCCCTTCATACAAGCCCTCGTCCGCCACAACAGATTCACCTCACTGAAAGCACTATACAACGCGCCCGCCGAAGCCTTCGTCCACTGCACCGGACCCGCTCCATGGACGCCATATTCAACTCCACAGGCCCTGCTTTACCGACGGCGCAGCCTCATCAGGTTATTTCGATTTGTACTCCTTTGGTTTTTCTCTTTATCGTGCAACTGTTCACTTACCATAGATGAGCTTTCTTGTATGTCGACAGGCACCGCAACCTTAGCACGGGAGCCTCTTTAGCGACAGTGACAACCGTCCCAAACCCAACCGCAACACGAGCACCATCAACGATCCTTAGCTATCTAGTATGACAACGATACCCATACGCCGCTGAGAATCAGATACTATTATCCAACGGCCGGCGCCTACATTCACTTTCCTAGCATAAGCACCGCACCTTTGAATTTCTTCAGGGCATCATTCAGTTTTTCATGAGACGCGTTATTCTGCTTGCACCTGTAGGGCCATACTTCTGGCAGTGAACATGTTACATGTGCTAAATTACATACCAGTGCACACAATATGCTTTAGTTTTGTCCTAAGTATTATTGTACTTCCTAGATATCACTGCCTACTATTTTACTTCTTGAATGCTATATTTATGATAATGGTGTTGTTCTGATGCCACCTGTTGGTTCCATCAGACTGCTTAATGTTCTCTATGCTTAATTACACATCAGCAAACTAGCATGTGGTTCCGACTACTTTTTGTACGTTTTACCCTACATTTTCTGATGCTAGCTATTACATCACTGCTCCGAGCCTCTGTTCATTACTTGTTTGTGTGTTCTTGATCTTCCCAAGTTGCATGACTAATTTGATGCTTCTATTAATTATGGAGCTGCCAACCCCATCAAGCAAAATATTTGTTCTTTTGGGGCTGGTACCTCGAACAAGCATAAAAACAGAGGGAAGTAGATATATTGTCGTGTATGCACACACCCTTCTTTCATCAGTTTAGATGAACCATTGATGATCAATTCAGACCAGTGCATGCGATTAAAATTAATTTTACCTAAATAGAGGGTGCAGAATAAACTACAACAACTAGATTTGCAACCACGGGATCCTGGCGATATCTTCAAAGAACATTGCAACAGCAGCGAGGCTTCACAACAACATATGGTAAGCAAGTGTGTTTTAGTACATGTGAAATGTAATGCGAGTGGGCTACTTTCTTGGCTTGTGCCCTCAAGCTGTAATCCTACCAAATTACAAATTGTTCAGTTGTCTGCTTTGCTGTATTGCTTGATTCGAATGCTTGTTTGTTATTACGCTATACCTGGGTTGGCCAATATGTCAGCATTGCCTGTTGTACTATCATAAAGAAATGCATGCCTATTTCATTTGAGTCCTTAACTTTTCCTCTCAACTTCATCACAAGACTGTCTTCGTAGTTTATATGAGGTCACACTGTTAAGTGCTTTCTCAAATTATTTCAACTGCTTAGATGCCTTGGCAACTTAAATATAGCGGTGGTACACTCCCTTTCAACTAGGGATGTCAGCTGGGTCCCATTTAATCCCGATTAAAGTCCACTAGTGGTATGATAGTTCAAAAGAGTTTTTATTTTTTGACGAAAATGAACTAGGGAGCTAGCAAAAACTAACTAGATGGGACTAGAGGATGTCGTTTATTTGCCACTTACTCCCTAATTTCATCATACCATTTTAATTTCTTTTCGGCTAATGCTGCTTTGAACCATTTAAATATAGCTTGCCATGCTCGGCAATAATTCGTCTATTGTTTACCATGTAAGCTTACTGCCTGGATCATACGATAACTATCTCTTACTTATGTCCAGCGGAAACCTTTCAGGATGCCGTTCTCACTAGGACACAATGTACAACCCCAGAATCTATTTGTGGAAGAAGTGAGCCATCCATGTTACTAGATGGTAGCAGTTCAGAGGCAACACCGTCGGAGAGCAGTCTGAGCACAGATATTATAGTGCTTGAGGCTCTACTAGAGGCAGAAAGAGATGGTGTGGCTACCATGAATGAGGTAATCTTTATCTTGAGGCTGGAAATTATGGAATTAACGACACACATTATGCAAGCAACCCAAGAATTGGAGGAAGTAAGAATGTTGCATTTGAAGACAGAGGAGGTCCTGCTGTTTCTGCTATCTGAAGCCTAGGGTAATCCTGGTTCTTTTTTAGATACCAGTTGAAATTGTCATTAGATTATTGTACTTGCATGTTGTGTCATGTCTCTGAATGGATTATGTTGCAAGACCCCCTATGTTGTGCATGTGTTGTAATGACCCGAATTTTTTAGGCGAGGTAATCCTCAGTACCTATATGATTGACATAAGGTGAACTGTTTTTCGTGTGAGCATATTGTATTGGATGAAATAACTGTTTGACTCAGAGTGTATCCAACCTACTAAATTCAAAGATCACGGTATTTCTAAATCATAATCATATATAAAGGTGCAATAAATCTTTGTTGTGGTTTCGAATAAATAAATAACAAAACATAGAATTATCTGTGGATATTCGGAATCAAATACAAATTGGATTTGAATTTAGTTTGCCAGGGCCCAGGGCAAACGTGAATGCTAATTCTCCCAAGTTTTGAACGAAGCGGCTAAACACCCGCTATAATTTGTGGGCTGCCCGAAGCAAGTGTTTGCGAGATGGAAATTACTGTCTACCCCTGACACTTGACATCCTTATCGACCGGATTTACACTGCTGTCGATAGGGGTAGACTAGTAACTTCAATCAGACGTGACACGATGGCCTCTGAGCCCATTCAGACACGGTGGGCGCCAAACGTGGGCGGCAAAACACATTTGATTGAAGCTCGTCCGAAAGACACGTGTCTCTTCCTCCATTTTCCCATTCATACACGGTGGGTGGCAAAACAAACTCTCCTCATCCGAAATCGATGTAGGCTAATATTTTAAATAGGGGCAAATGTGTAACTTCCCTCGGACGTGACACAACCGCCCTACCTGTCAGCCCCATTCATACACCGTGGGCGCCAACCGTGGACGGCAAAACACCCTCTCCTCGCCCGAAATAGTTACCGGCAAATACTTGGGAGATGCGAGATTACCGTCCTATCCCCAACCGACGCGATGTCCGAAATTTTAAACGGGGGATAAGTTCGTAACTTTCCCACATTTCAGAGAAGCACGTCCCAAAGTTTGAGACCCCCTCCCCTCCATTTCCCTTCATACACCGTCGGCGGCATGACAACCTCCGCACTGCGACCAGCCTCCTCCGTCTGCCACCTCATCCTCCACCTTGCCGGAGCCGCTACCCCTACCCCGCCGTCCACTGCAAGAGATGGACGTCTCTCATCCACGGCGCTGGACCAGGATCCTTTCATCACCTCCTCTCGCTTCATCGGTGCCGTCGTCCACCTTGTCGTTGCCGCTCCTATGACCGCCTCGTCCATGGCAACAGGATTTATCCCCCAACCCAGCCGTCTGTCGTCTAAAGTCTTCTTCCCCGCTGCCGACAGCCATCGCACCCGCAGCACCCTCAACGTATCAGCAGAGGCCTACACGGCGTCGCAAGAGAGGTGGTACTCTTCCATATGTGCTTAAGTTATTGATCTCACCCAGAAAATAGATCATAACTTGTTTACTGTACTTTTCTTGTCTGTACCAAATCACAGTGGCTAGTTGAAAGCAAACATTGGTTGCGAAGTAGCTTTGTCCGGTTTGCACCTTCAGATCCGCCATGGCACGGGCACTATACTCGTAAAGCTTATGGTTTCCCCCCTTTATATTCACTACCATCATCGTAGGTGCTTCATGTCGTGCTAGCACTGCTCCTCAAGACCTCAACCCAAAGCTTACCTGTTGAAATACGAATCCGATATGATGCTCATATCACTAAAACATAGAACGTTTAATTGGTCACCTAATGTTCCTATATTCGTTTTGAAAAGCATGTGCGCCACCCACTGGTCCATCTAGTTCCACTTTCCTGATTTTTCTCTTGATGCTTAGGGTTTTCCCCTTTTATATACTCTACTATGATCTGCGTAGGTGCTTTCTGTCGTACTAGCATTACTCCACCCTTCAAGCTAAACAACACAACACTCAAAATTCGAAAGCTTAGTTGTTCAAATATGATTGTGATATGATACTGATATTAGTTAATAGACACATTTAATTGGTTAGCTAAAGGTCACACTTGAGTTTCCAAATGCATGTCGCGACATATAGAGAGACAGCATAATTGCATTTCTTTGTCACTTGTTGACTGTACTTTCTTGTCCATACCAAATCTTAGTTGTTATTTCAAAGCAAACATCTGTTGCTAACTACGCTTTGCGCGGTTTGCAGCTTCAGATCTGCCATCCCACTGCCATGGTCAACACTGTACTCATCATGCTTATGGTTTCCCCATTTTATGATGATCACAATCAGCATACATGGTTCGTGTCGTAATAGCACTGCTCCACCCATCGAGCTAAACAAGCTTCGTTGTACAAATTCATATCTAATATTATGCTGATATTAGTAAAACTGAGAGATGTTTAATTGGTTAGCTAAATGTTCCTACTTTAGTTTCTAAATGCATGTGAGACACATATGGAGAGATCGGAAAGAATAGTATTTCTCTGTGCGCTCTGGTTCATCATGGGTGGCCAACCGACATTGTATTGAAAGACTTGTAATATCTTCAATCTGCTTGCTCTTCTGCTCTTCTTTAAGATGATCCTCTTCTTTTAAGGTCGACTGGCCAGGTCGAGTTGTTCTCCCTCAGTATATTTTGAATCAGTCAGGTCAGGTCGACTTGTTCTTCTTTACTATATGTTGAAGCTGTCATCTGTGAAGTGTCATCACTTCTGGAGCTCTCATATTTTGAGTAGTAGGCCATATTATATTAATGCACACACCAAATTACAGCATGCATGGCATCTCTTAAAAGAATTGTAGAGATAGCACAAAGGGGTTTACAGGGAGGCAGTATTGGATTAGAATCACTTCTGCATTACAAAGAAAATCTCACTTGTTTTTATGTTTTCATGCATGTCAGATATTGAACATTATCAAAATGAATATGAGAATGGGCGCACGAGAGGAATATTGTGGAACAATCCACTGGCTAACAAACTTGGCATGGTGGAGGATGGCCTATCTTATTCACCCATCAAGGTGCTTGCTCTAACTTGGCAAGGTTGTATTGGTCGCACATATTTTGCACTGACCTCTTGCATTACTTCTACTTTGTTACACCATCTGCTTAGTTTAAGCATCATATATGAGTATATGCCATACCTATCCATTTCATGTACCTATTCCATGTGTCGTCACACTATGTTTTTCTAGTCAAATGTTGTTCTTTCGTAATAGATGTCCAAAAGGAAGAGGATGAGTGCAGATCCTCAAGGAGTGATACCTGTTAAATCAGATAGATCAGCAGCCACAGAAAACATAGGCCCAACTGTACCACAGTTTACCCCTACTGCATTGGCCAAACCCCTATTAGAACTGCTGAGAGCCCAACGTCAGGTATTGTCTATGATATCAATTCAAAATTTGAACTCCTAAATTTCTGCATGTGCCTTACCTTCTCTCTTATATGAAAACTAATTTCAGATGAATCTCCTTGCTCAAAGGATCATACGATCTCACAACAATACTGGGCTCTACATTGCTCTTGTCAGTACCTCTCTCCCTTTTGCCTTGTAACAATGTACTTAATTAATTGCTATTTGATTATGTATCATCAGTCTGCACCTGAGCTTCATTATCCTCTATTTCTTCCAATATTATTTGATCTATATTTACTTTGCAAAATGTAGAATAATGGCAACGCTTATAAAGAATTTTCTTTGGGGAATTTATTGAATTATCCTTCCATCAACATGGAGAAGGGCTTTGTCCAGCCCGTGTTAACATGTAATGTAAGTTCATCCTTCTCAAGCATTCAAACTTTGTTCTAGTATAGATTTGGATAGGCATCATTTCCTCCACTTCTGTTTGCTTTGCTGTTTATATCTAATTGGATGTTTGCAACAACTACTAGTTTCAAATTGTAGTTGTAAAAACATGTTCCTTATGCAGAACAAATCCATTTATTTGCTTATATAATTGTGAAACCTGTTACGTGTCTCCTTGTTTCTCTTTCAGAGTCGTATCTCTTATGCCAAGCAGAACTTTAGGGAAGATAGTGAGCCAAACAATCTTGAGGACAGTGAGATAACCTGAAGGTCCTATCTTGATGAAGATAGTGAGTTGAAGCTACTCACTGTTGGTGTCAAAACCGGCGGATCTCGAGTAGGGGGTCCCGATCTGTGCGTCTTAGGCTAATGGTAACAGGAGGTAAGGGGCACAATATTTACCCAGGTTCGGGCCCTCTCGATGGAGGTAAAACCCTACTTCCTGCTTGATTGATATTGATGATGTGAGTAGTACAAGAGTTGATCTACCACGAGATCGTAGAGGCTAAACCCTACAAGCTAGCCTATGATGATTATGATTGTGATCGTCCCTCTAAGGACTAAACTCTCCGGTTTATATAGACATCAGAGAGGGCTAGGGTTTACATGGAGTCAGTTACAAGGAAGGAAATATAATATCCGGATCGCCAAGCTTGTCTTCCATGCAAAAGAGAGTCCCATCCGGACACGGGACGGAGTCTTGAGTCTTGTATCTTCACGCCCCAATAGTCCGAACAAAGTATACAGTCCGGCTGTCCGGATACCCCCTAATCCAGGACTCCCTCAGTAGCCCCTGAACCAGGCTTCAATGACGATGAGTCCGGCGCGCAGTCTTGTCTTCGGCATTGCAAGGCGAGTTCCATCTCCGAATACTCCAAAGTAATCATCGAACACTTGAACCGTGTCCAGATCTGCAAGATGATCTTCACATACCACCGTAGGGGGCATAGCATAAATCTGATCTGCTAGCAATCTTTGTGCGTCGTGCCCTTGTATCGTGGCCCGGCCCAACACGAACTGGTTTTTCTTAGCCCACCTCGATACACGTTGCGAGGCGGTTTTATTGGCACGTCCTGCCAAAGCAGAGATCGTGTTCCCCTCATTATGGTATCTTCCATCAATACGGGCGTGCGCCACCCCACGACGACTGTTGGTATAACTCCGTGTTTTTAGATAAGTCTCAAGCAGTCACGCTAACGACTCTTGATATTCACCCCCTTTATAAAGGGGCCGAGGCCTATACCTCTCTTCCCCCACCCTTGCACCCTTTCGCATCTCGAGTTCTAACACATGAGACCCAAACTTGAACACCCCAGATCCTCCAATATGTCCAGATCCAACCTTCAAGGCCGGTGGGTGGCTTACTCGATCAAAGAGGAGGACATTGCGAGGCTCGGGGAGGTCGGATATCTGACTACCGACATCCAGCACAGGCTTCCTGCTCCAGGGCAGGTCATCCCTACTCCCGAGCCTAATGAGAGCATCGTATTTGTTCGTCACTTTCTCCGCGGCTTGGGCCTCACCCTTGATCCCTTTGTGAGGGGGCTCATGTTCCATTATGGGTTAGATTTTCACAATCTAGCTCCGGACGCTATCCTCCATATCTCGTTGTTTATCATTGTGTGCGAGGCTTTTCTCCACGTCACTCCACACTTCGGCTTATGGCTCAAGACCTTCAATGTGAGGCCAAAGATGATTGGGGGGCGACATGCGGAGTGCGGAGGTGCCATAATAAGCAGGAACGCCGATGCTCCATGGCCAGAGGGTTCTTTCCTAGAGGTATCCGATTTATGGCAGCGGAGGTGGTTTTACGTCACGGCTCCCCGAGGCACAAAGTGGGTGGCTGCCCCCGACTTGCACTGGCCCTTCGTCACAACTAGCGTCATGGACCAACGTAGGACAAGATTGGGGGTCTGCTAATGATGTACCAACACTGCAGGGCTGTATCCGGGAGCTTCTTGAAAGGGACATTAACCTTGTCAGCATAATTCAGGTAATGCTAATCCAACGGATGTTGCCGTGCAAATGCTGGCCTCTCCGGATGTGGGAGTTCAATCCAGAGGGTCCGTGGACTATTCAACACTTCTTCGGCCTGACGCTCGAAGAGATGTGTAAATTATTCTTTGGACCACAAGTAAAGTGTCCGGACACCACCGAGGATGCGGGCCTAAGCTGTAATCGCCTAGATACCCAAGTAAGTCATCCCGAAACTGGACACTTCATTTATATTTATCATAATCTTTATTCTGAAAATCCTCCGTGGCTAGGAATGGCTCAGCAAGGCGGAGAGAATCAGGTGTCCGGCGCCAGTTCCCGAAGGCTCGCCTAGTCCTGCCATAGCCAAGATGCTTGGCCGGGTGCTTAGCAAAATACCCTCAGGGAAAGATCAAGGGAAGAACAGGGAGGCCGAACCTCACTCACTGCGCATCCGAACTGGGGGAATTGCTACCTCCCCTAAGGAGGATAATTGGGGAGGGGAATCTAAAGCCTCCTCCCTGCGCGGGAAGAAGAGGGCCACCTCCGAAGACTTGGACACGGAGGTGCCCAAGCATGGGAAGAAAACATCACCAGGGGGCCCTGCCACGAAGGGCGCCCTTACCGTCATACCCACCGACGGGCCAGCCCTCAACCGAGCTGTGAGTTAATCGTTAATTCAAAGGTACTGCATTTCTCCGAGAACAATAACCAGGATTCATTTTTTTGCAGTCCGGCTAGCAGCTCTTCTCAACAGAGTTCGTCTTCGGGGGATCTTCCTTCGGAGATGATGGAGACTGAGACCCCACCAATCTATCGGCCTCACGAGGCAGGCGACCCCGAGGTGTCGTCACGGAGGAGTCCGGATCTGCCGAAGCCAGAAGCTACTCCTTCAGCCGCCCTGAGCCCGGAGGGGTCGGCTCCCACGGGGGGTGATGAGAAGGGTCTGGCACAGGTCGATGTCTGGCCGGACATACTAACGGGCCTTCTGGAACGAGCTGCACTCTCGGAGGAGCACCGCTCATTAATGAGCACGGTGCTCAAGAAGATTTCATCCGCCACAAGCAGTTTGAATGAAGCATTTACGAGCCTGCTCAGAGGCTTCGAGGTATGTAATAATAAATACATAATATCTTAGTTGTGAGGCACGCGCTAGGTGTTCTCCATATGGATAGTAGCCCCTAAGACTCTGGTTGCCCGCCCTAGGTGGCAAACGGAGGATCATATTGTGTAAGTAATGAATGTGTTATATATATGCACAGGTGTCTAAGGATCCGGCAGCCGACCAGTCCGTTGAAGTTGCCGAACTAAGGAGGCAGATTGGAGCTATTGATGCTGATATCATGCTGGTGAATGAGCGGCTGAATGAGTCACAAGGTAGGTGCTCTGCTTTCCTAAATATGTTTTATAGGAAAATTTGAGAGGGGCATGATATTAATGCGATATGCCTTAACTGTAGACGGTGCTACTGCCGTGGAAGCCCTAAGGCCGGAACTTGCACAGGCCAAGGAACAAGCTCGGGCTAGCAATGCGGCTGCCCTAAAGGCGGCCGAAGAGTTGAGAGCCGAACAGGCTGCTCATCGCCGAAGCGAGGACAAGATAGCCGAAATGGCTGTGGAGTTGAAGAATACCGCCGACCGTTATGAGCTCCTTGAGAAGGAGAGTCAGGTTAATTCAGCTGACCTGAGCAAGGCACTTAATGCAACCAAGGAGATGCGGACCGAAATCAGGGATGTCTAGGAGGAGCTTTGACAGGCCAGTAAAATCGCGGCTGGGAGCTCCTACTTACTGCGGATGAAGTTTTTGGATCCGAAGTATGCTCCCCTCGATAGACGCTGGAGTCCCGCAGACGCGTATGCGGACTTGGCGAAGAGTACAGCTGATGCAGCCAAGTTTTTCAAGGATCAAGGTGATAAAGAAGTGGAGAAGCTGTTCTGGTCGCAATTCAATGCTCCCACGTGCCCGCTGCCGTTGAGTGAGAAGATGGCTGCTGTGGCGAAGCTTCATAGGCTGTCCGGGCTTGCAATGCGGTCTGTAATATACCATCTTTGGCCGAAGGGGCCTAAGCCGGACAGTTACTTTGGTTTGGTGCAACAATTCCTCGGTGCTGTATCTCAGATCGATGCTATGAGGAGGTCGGCGTGTATAGAGGGTGCACGGATGGCACTTGCCCGTGTTAAAGCATATTGGACGGATATGGAGGCCACCATCATTGCGACCTAGAATCCGGCGGGAGGCCAGGATCCGACCGAGCACTACTTGGAGCAGGTAACAGAAGGTGCCCGCTTAATAGAGGCGCAGTGCTCGAAGAGTGTCTTATTCTAGTGACAAATCGTGTCATTGTAAAAAAATGTTATTTTGATTACAAGGCTATATTTATACTTTTTGCCCGAAAGTATTATTGTGTCTCCTGTGCGGACGTTTTTATGTATATGTGTAATCCGAAAGTTAGCAGTCGTTGGCTTCATCCCGCACGCATACAATGCGGGGGTGTCCACGAAAAATATGTGTAATCACACTTGATCCAACGTCTTGGTCCATTAAGGAGGTGATCGCACGTCGAACTAGGCAACCGGACTATATAGCTGTAACACTTCCGCTTAGCCATGGGAGTTTAACGGTGGGGCTACTATGTAGCCCCTGGTACCCTTGCGTGCATCCGAATACGGGTGCGTGTGTACATGATCGGGAAATGGTCCTTCGTTAATGCGGAGGAATCCTAAAGATTCCGATAAGTCTTCGAGTGGTTGAACAGTCTCTCGCTGTATCATGACAGTTAGTTTTCGGCTTTCTCTACTGAGGTGCTCATCCGGAATATACAGGGCACAATCGCAGTAGTTCTCCTTTGGCCGCCTTAGCCGATAAGAACGGAACGTAAAGTGGCAAACCCAGGAGCCGGGCAAACCCAACATTTAACCAAAGACATGAGTCGGAGTTGATGCATATAAGGCCAAACTCATGACGCCGAACACTCCCAAAGGTATTCGGACTTTGCAACATAAAATGGGCTGAAGAGTGCCCTTTCTTTATGAACGATGTAGTTCCAGGTACGTGCATTAACCTGTCGTGGCGAAATGCCAATAACGGCAGTAACCTCTATGGGTATAGTACCCATGGGATGTGAAAACAAAAAAAGACAATAAAAAGGTTTACACAGGGGCTTAATCTAAAGAGAAACCTGTGGGCGGGACCCTACTGCATGTCTGCACCTTTGTCTCCGTTGTGCCGTTTCCTGGAAGGGTATCGCATGAATTGTGTCTATAAAAAAGAAAAACTCATGTAGAAGAGTATAACATAAGCGTGCGGTGGATAGTAAAGGGTAAGACATTGGTCTGCTAACAAGGTCAAGCCAAGCGTGGGGCTGTATTAAATATCTAAAGCCCATGGTGTCCTCTATGGGATTTCGTACATGGCGCCATGGACCAGTTTTATCCGGGCTGCCGGACTCGTCTAACCGTGTCCGTGGTCTTAACGACCAATCATGCTTTCTGGTATTGGAGGCCGCTTAGAATCCGGCCGATGGAGATGTCGCGTATTCCTCCGCGCATGAAGAGCACTCTGTGTTTCCGTTAACGGTGATGATGCCTCATGGACCGGGCATCTTGAGTGTGAGGTAGGCGTAATGCGGTACCGCGTTGAAGCGGGCAAAGGCCATTCTTCCAAGCAATGCGTGATAGCCGCTCTGGAAGGGTGCGATGGTGAAGAGTAGTTCTTCACTTGTGGAGTTGCCTGGGGAGCCGAATGTTACCTCCAGTACGACGGAGCCCCTGTCGCAGGCTTCAATGCCTGGTATCACCCCTTCAAAGGTGGTGTTGCTTTGGTTGATTCTGGATGAGTCTTCCTGCGGACAGTGTCCTGGTATATTAAATTGAGACTACTGCCGCCCTCCATGAGGACGCGAGTAAGATGGTATCCGTCGATTATTGGGTCGAGCACCAAGGCATCTGATCCTCCGCGCCGAATACTAGTCAGGCAGTCCGTGTGATCAAAGGTGATCGGACAAGCCGACCAATGGTTGGGTGTGGGTACGACGGGCTCTATGGCGTATGCGTCTCTGAGCGTGCATTTGTGCCTTCTCGTGGATGCGTGGGTCGCGTGGATCATGTTTACTATTTTCACCTCTGGTGGGAATTTTTTCTGTCCCCCAGTGTTCGGCTGGCGAGGCTCATCCTCGTCTTCACTTGGTGTTTCCCTTCCCTATGTTCGGCATTTAATTTTCCGGCCTGCTTGAAGACCCAGCATTTTCTGTGAGTGTTGTTCACGGGTTTGTCGGGGGTGCCATGAATTTGGCATAGTCTGTCCAGGACTCTGTTCAGACCGGACGATCCCTCTTTGCTAGCTTTAAATGGCTTCTTTTGCTGACCGGGTTGTGGGCCCCTGAATCCGGCATTGACCGTTGTGTTGTCCGGGCTCTCTTCCTTGTTTTGACGTTTGTTTTTATTGCGCCATGGCTTCCCGTTGCCATCCCTTATTTCTGATGTGCTTGGGTCGCTGGTGCCTTTATGGGCCAACCAGCTATCTTCGCCCGTGCAAAAGCGGGTCATAAGGCTTGTTAAGGCTGCCATTGTCCTCGACTTTTCTTGGCCGAGGTGTCTAGTAAGCCACTCGTTGCGGATGCTGTGTTTGAAGGCCGCTAAGGCTTCGGCATCCGAACAATCGAAAATTTGTTTTTTCTTAGTGAGGAATCTGTTCCAAAGCTTGCGGGCGGACTCTCCGGGCTGTAGGATTATGTGACTTAAATCGTTCGCATCCGGAGGCCGGACATAAGTCCCTTGAAAATTGGCCCTGAAAGCGTCCTCGAGTTCCTCCCAACTTCCAATTGAATTTTCGGGGAGGCTTTTCAACCAGTGTCGAGCTGGCCCCTTCAACTTGAGGGGAAGGTATTTGATTGCGTTGAGGTCGTCCCCACGAGCCATGTGTATATGCAGGATAAAATCCTCGATCCAGACCCCTGGGTCTGTCGTTCCGTCGTATGCCTCTATGTTCACATGTTTAAAACCCTGTGGAAATTCAAGGTCCAGTAGTTCTTCGGTGAAGCACAGGGGGTGAGTAGCCCCTCTGTATTTGGACGTGTTGTGGCATGCCGTCGGCTGTTGTTGTGTCCGGTGTTTATTCCGAACTGGTACCTGATCGGTATGATCGTTTTGGTGACCATAGTCCCGCGTCGGGGTGTGTCCTTTAGATCCGTAGATGGACCTAGCCGCGCCGGCTTTCTTATCCAGGAGCTCGCGTAAATCATGTTCGACATCGGTAGCTGCTCTGTTGCGGTTATGAAGTGGTTTATCCCGCCTCCTCACCGTGTTTTCATTTGGTGGAACGGCCTCGTCGTTGAATTCTGGTAGCAGCTTGCATTTTGGGTAGCTCTTTGTATGGCGATCGTCACCGTACTTTTCTTCAGTGTCTAGCACTTTATTCCATGTGCGATTGAGCGTTTCCTGTGCGGCCTTTAGCCGTTGCTTCTGCTTCTTTAGACTTCTCGCAGTGGCCATAAGCCTTCTGTGGAGGTTATCTCGTTCTAGGCGTGTTTCCGGGATGATGAATGCATCGTCATCCGGACTGTGCTCTTGTCCCGCGGCGGTTTGATTAATTCGTCCCTCGGGATCATTGTGATCAGGCGTCTGCTCCGAGCTGTGTTCGGCGTGACCTAGCTCATCCTGCTCCATTGCTGGGTCCATATGGCCGTTGTTGCCTTCAGAGTTGACTGGGGTGTCGATCTTTCTCGCGCTCTTGTCGCTATTTTTACTATTGCTGGACTTGGAGCGGCGTCTGCGCCGTCGTTTTGTCTTTTGCCCGGGGGTTTTATCTTCCGGATTGTCGCCGTCCTCCTCCTTGGGCGTGTCCACCATGTATATATCATATGACGAGGTGGTAGTCCAACGCCCCAGTGATTCTGAATCTTCTCCTGCATCATCGTCCATACCGTCGATGTCTTCGGAGTCGACGTCAAGCACGTTTGATACATCGTCGATAGTGGCAATGAAGTGGGTGGTGGGTGGGAAACGAATTCCTTCGTCACCTGCTTCCCACTCGAGCTGGACATAGTTCGGCCAAGCGTCTCCTGACAAAGAGAGAGATTTTAACAAGTTGAACACATCGCCAAAGGGCGAGTGCTGGAAGATATCCGTAGGGGTGAACTCCATTACAGGAGCTCATCCAGGTTCGGCGGGCTCAGGGGCGCGCGGACTGGAACCTACAGCCGGATACGAGTCCGGGGGTCCGGTATCACAGGCTTCTTTAGGGGTGAGGCCTGTGTTCGGCACTAACGCCGATGAGTGGGTGGCCCGCGGGATGGTGTCCATCCGCCCGTCCTCGAGCGACGCAATCTGCTCCGGATTTAGGTACGGGGCTCCTACAGGGGTGATATCCTAAGCATTGTCCAATAGCAGGTCTAAGCCGTGCTCATTGAGGGAGTCCTGGATTAGGGGGTATCCGGACAGCCGGACTGTGTACAATGTCCGGACAATTGAAGCGTGAAGATACAAGACTCAAGACTTCGACCTGTGTCCGGATGGAACTCTCCTTTGCGTGGAAGGCAAGCTTGGCGATCCGGATATTATATTTCCTTCCTTGTAACCGACTCCATGTAAACCCTAGCCCTCTCCGATGTCTATATAAATTGGAGAGGTTGGTCCTTAGAAGGCCGATCACAATCACAATCATACCATCATCGGCAAGCTCTTAGGGTTTAGCCTCTACGATCTCATGGTAGATCTACTCTTGTACTACCCATATCATCAATATTAATCAAGCAGGAAGTAGGGTTTTACCTCCATCGAGAGGGCCTGAACCTAGGTAAACATCTGTGTCCCTTGCTTCCTGTTACCATCAGCCTTGACGCACAGATCGAGACCCCCTACCCGAGATCCGCCGGTTTTGACACCGACATTGGTGCTTTCATTGAGAGTTCCTCTGTGTCGTCGCTGTCTGGCTCGATGGCTCCTTCAATCATCATCAACGACGCTGTCCAGGGCGAGACTTTCCTCCCCGGGCAGATCTTCGCGTTCGGCGCCTTTGCAGTGCGGGCCAATTCGCTTGGCCACCAGGAGCAGATCGATAGCTATGCCCCCGGCCACCAGGTCAGGTTCGGAAACTTGAACTACACAGCGGATATTCGCGGGGACTTGATCTTCGACGGATTCGGGCCAGTGTCAGGAGCGCCGAACAGACACGATGAGCACGGCTTAGACCTGCTGTCAGACGATGCTCGGGATATCACCCCGACAGAAGCCTCGGATTTAAATCAGGGGCAGATTGCGTTGCCTAAGGACGGAGGGCTGGACCCCGCCCCGCAGGCCGTACCCTCATGGGCGATGGAGCCGAACACAAGCCTCACTTCTGAGGGAACCTGTGACTCCAGACCCCTGGATTCATATCCGGTTGTAGGTTCTAGTCCGCGCATCCCCGAGCCCGCCGAGCCTGGTTGGGCTCCGATGATGGAGTTCACCGCGGCGGACGTCTTTTAGCACTCACCCTTTGGCGACATGCTGAACTTATTGAAGTCTCCCTCTTTGTCAGGAGACTCTGGGCCGAACTATGTCCGACTTGAGTGGGAAGCAGACAACGACGAAATTCGTTGCCCACCCACCACCCACTTCATTGCCACGATCAATGATTTAACCGACGTGCTTGACTTTGACTCCGAAGACATCGACGGTATGGACGACGATGTAGGAGAATTACAGGAGCCACCGCTCACAGGGCGGTGGACAGCCACCTCCTCATACGATATATATATGGTGGACACTCCGAAGGAAACCAATGACGATGAGGCAATGGAGGATAACCCCTCGGGAAGAAAAACAAAGCATGGACGTCGTAGGCGCCACTCCAAGCCCCGACACGGCAACACCGGCCCTGGAGACGAAAGCAATCTAGATGGTGCCGAAGAGGAATATAGTCCTGATCAGCCTACCTTCAAGCTGGCCGGACCGGTCACGATGGAATACTTAGAGAAAGACAACTATACACCCTCTTCCGACGATGAGGTAAGCCTCAGCAATGAAGAATTCGGCGTACCTGAAGATCCAGTGGAACAAGTTCGCTTCAAGCGAAGGCTCATGGCGACGGCAAGGAGCTTGCAAAGGAGGCAAGAGCAGCTTAAAGCTGACCAAGACTTGCTAGCGGACAGGTGGACCAAGGTACTGGCCACCGAAAGGCACGAGGTCGACAGCCCCAATAAAGGGCATACACGGCACAACCGGCTACCTCAACCCAAGCAGGAGAACCCAAGGTGCGCACCCCGACATCCACACATCATTACGATCCAAGACAGTACGAAGGATACATGAAGAGACACTCTCAAGCCTCGACGCAATGGCAACAAACGTGAAGTTAAGGAAACTGGTGCCAGGTCTAGTAAATAAATGTCCAGTCAACGGACAAAGAGTAGCTCAAGCCTATTCGGCCCGAGCTACACGCTTGATCAACCATGTGAAATTCATGGTACCCCTAGAAGGATGGCAAAGCATACCAATAGAGAATGCAGGATCCTTAAAACAAAGCGGCTGGTCGCGCGCCAGAAGCAATAAGGGGAGGCGCCTCATAAAGAACCCCCCCCCCAGAGCATAACAGTACGACCGATCTCCCAAGATCACATGAACCACAACAAGTCAATTGCAGTACCTCTAGACCTGGTAGTCCGGGGGCTCCATAACACGCAAGGCCCACAAGGGTATGAAGCCACAAATAACATCTCCTAAAAGATGTAAGGCGCAAAGGCCAAGTTTTATTGGCCTACCACTCTAACGGTTGTCTTCGGATCACCCAAAAAATGCTACGCCAAAGAATAAATCTTCGGCACCTTCCCACCATGCGGTAGTTTACCGTATGCCAACGGGATAAACCACTTCGACTAGATTCCATGTGGTAAATTACTCAGGCCAACCATCCGAACACCCATTGAGGAGTCCGCATTACCTCATGGTATAACGGCTGGGCCAACCGGGGTCCGATCAGGGACCTTGGGACCAACCACAAGAGGATGCCCAGCTGCTTTCAAACATTTGCCTTCAAAAACTAACAATTGACGCAGAACAGGATTGGCGGCATGGAATTAGCCCGAACACACAATGGCAGGAACATGCAGGTAGAAGGCAGTTCGGATTCATTCTTGATCCACTCACAACCCCCTCCAGTCCGGCCACCACAGGTTCCGCCGAGTAACACCTCTCTCCATACATCATACTCATATGCATAGACATATCATCCTATTACAATGCGTAGAATTAAATAACACTTACTGGCCGTTGTTTATCGCTGACGCCTCTTTGCCGAAAATGATAGCCACGCTTCGCGTTCGCCCGGTTACAGCAGGGGCTCCACAGTACGGCAATAAAGTCCGACCACCTTTTCGGTCGCTCGGCACCCCGAACTTATAGCACTATATGCATCTGCTCGGAATCATGTCTTGGGTCATTGGTTGGGTTTGCCCGGGTCCCATGTTTTGGCACCTTACGTTCCGTTCTGTCGGCTAAGGTAGCGCTGGGAGAACTACTGCGATTGTGTCCCAGTTCAGCCGGAAGAGCACCTCAGTAGAGAAAGCCGACCGTCATGATGAAGCGAGAGCTGGTCAGCTATTCGAGAGGTTATAAAATCCTTAAAGATTTATTCCGCACAATGCCATTATAAATGTTGAGTGTGACGGATCGGTCTTCCGATCAGGCGCCAATAGAGCCCCTAATTCGGCCTTCCGAACACTAGGGGCTGCGCCGACCATACTCGAATTCCTATGGCTAAGTGAGAGTAATAAAGCCTTATAATCTGATTGCCTGGTTCGCGGAAGGAGACACCTCCTTAAAAGGACCCAACTATGGGATAAAGAGCGTTCAGATATATACCAAACACCCCCGTATTCTTTTTACGAGGGGGCAGAAGCCGACGACTGGCCAACTCTCAGGATTTGCATACAATAAATAGCCGCACAGGAAGAACATATGTTCAAACAAAACAGACAATATATAATAAACATGCCATTATCCCATATTACAAAAAGTGGCACAAATGCCCTCAGGGAAATATAATGTCTTTAGCACACTTGTCCGCCGCAAGGTGGGCCCCTTTCAGTACACTTTCATAGTAAAGCTCGGGCTTGCGGTGCTCCTTACCCTCCGGCGGCCCCTCAGTCATCAGCTTCTCTGCGTCAAGCCTCCCCCAATGCACTTTTGCACGGGCAAACGCCATGCGCGCACCTTCTATACAGACTGATCGCTTGATAGCATCAAGCCGAGGACAGGCACCCACAATCCGCTTGACGAGTCCGAAGTAACTGCTTGGAATCGGCTCCACAGGCCACAGCCAGACAAGCAAGTCCTTCATGGCTAGTTCGGCCGCCTGGTGTAGTTCGACTAGCTGTTTCAGATGATTAATAAATGGCACCAGATAGTTCGGCACCAGATACTGCGACCAGAAATCCCTCCCCACAGACTTCTTCTCCTCAGTGCGGTAGAACTGGGCGGCATCTGATATGCTGCGAGGAAGATCCGCAAAAGCCCCTGAAAAAATAAGAATTCAGCTTGCCGCTTAGGATTCTTCCCATTATCACATATAAAGAGCTAAGAATACAGAAGGCTTGACCAGCCGCAACTTTTCGGGCCTCCTGAATGTCCCACGCTGCACCTCGGGCTTTTTCCCGAGCACCTTCCACAGCCTCGAGTGCTTGGGCGAATTTGGATTCTTTCCCTTTTAGACTCTGCTCCAAGCCCTTGCTTTTCTTCACAGCTTCCTGGAGCTCTCGCTCAGCTGCGATAACCCTGGCCTCGTGTTTTTCACGAAGCGCCTATTCGGCCTCAGCCTTCTGGTTGGCATCAGCCAAAGCTTTCTTTAGTGCCTCGTATTCGGCACCCACTCCTAGAGCATACAATACAAATATCTTTCATTATGCACAACTATTCGTTCGTGCCAACTTCAAGACAAATGTTCTCAACATACCTTGCTTGCCTTCCAGTTGCTTCTTTACAAGGCCGAGCTCTTCCTCGGCCCGTGCAAGGTTACGCTTCAGTTCGGACACTTCCGCATTATACGCGGCCGTCCTCTCGGCAGAAGCCTGTTTTCACATAAAGGGGTATACGTCATTCACATAAGCTCCTCCGAAAGCGGAAGATTTGATCCCCTGCCCAGCTCCGTCTTCTTCGCCGGACAGCGTATCAGGGGCTACTACTCCTATTATGACAATTCCTCAAATGTTTCTTAGGAAACATACCTCAAAGGCCTTTATAAGACCAAAGCAGGACTCGTTCAGCCTGCTCTCGGCGGATTGAATCTTCTCAACCACCGCGCCCATGAGAGTGCAGTGCTCATAACGATAGATGTGTTCTTCAACGCCATCGATAGACCGTCAGGCAACTCTGCTCGAACAGAGGATGCCGGCGGGGTAGGCAGGCCCCCCACCATCGAAGATGGCTGCCCGCTCGACTCCCGAACCTTAGAGGTCCCAGGGGCCTTATCCGCCCCCATGTGTGCGGCAACGGGGATATGTCCCCCCTGGTCCGGGTCCTATCAGGACGACACCTCGGTGTCGCGCCTGGACTTTGGGGAAGGGGCCCGCAGAGGCGTCTCGCTCGCCAAGGCATCCGAGCTCAGTGAATCCTCTGACGAGGACTGTCTGGCGCGAGTCCTCGCTGGGCTATGCAAAATGCGGCAACAGTTAAAGCCGATAAACCCAAAAACAATCCCAGACGCGTATGTGAGTTCGGATTCTGTATACTTACGACTTCCCCAGGGGCTGGGCCCTGGGATCCCACTCCGGGCTGCTGTCGGTAGCCGTGGTGGATGTCTCTGGGAGGGAATCTTTCCCCCTCTTGGGCGATCCGGCCTCTAGGGACGGGGAAGCTGCACGCTTCCTCCCACTCCCAGAGTGAGGCTCGTCTTCCTCTGCTTCCTCCTCTTCGTCCTCCGAAGAAGGAGCGTCGCTTGAGTCTCCGGATTTTATGTCCGAAGCCTCGCAGCGACGGAGGCCACTCCGGGTCTGCTTGACCTTCTTGGAGGCCTCCTTCTTTGGCGCCTCGTAAGGCGCGGGGACCAACATCTTTGACAGAAGGGGTCCGGCTGGTTCCTCCGGCAACGGGGCCGGACAATGTATCCGCTCCACTTTCTTTATCCATCCCCGAGGTTGCGATGAAACACGATTAGGATGTCTCCCTCATGACACGCAGCTGAAGCATGAATAGACAGAGCGTGGCTGTGACTTACCGAGCTGGGAGAATGGGATGATCGATACCCACGATTCTCGGCGGGGCCCGGCCACGATTTGTCGGACTTGAAGAGCACCTTCCAGATATCCTTGTGGGAGGAATCATAAAGCTCCCGAAGGATTTGGTGCTCGGCTGGGTCGAACTCCCACAAAGTACAAGCTCGGCGCTAACAAGGGAGAACCAGGCGAACTAGCATCACCTGGACTACGTCGACGAGTTTGACGTCCCTATCGACCACACCCTGAATGCGCGTCTAGAGCAGTGACAGCTCATCGGGCGAGGACCAGTTTGGACCCTTCTCGGGCCAGGATGTGAGCCGCAGCGGAACTTCGGATCTGAACTCTGGAGCTGCCGCCCACTTTTTGCCGCGTGGTTTGGTGATATAGAACCACTTCTGCTGCCACTCCTTGATGGAGTCGTTGAAAGCGCCTTTCGGCCAAACAGCCTTGGTCATCTTGCTTACCAGGGTGTCGCCGCACTCGGCGTGTTCGCCACTCACCACCTTGGGCTTCACATTGAAGATCTTCAGCCATAGGCCGAAGTGAGGTGGGATCCGGAGAAAAGCCTCGCACACGACGATGAACGACGAGATATTGAGGAAGGAGTTGGGGAAAAGATCATGAAAATCGATCCCGTAGTAATACATGACTCCCCGAACGAACCGGTGAAGGGGAAACCCGAGCCCACGGATGAAATGGGGAAGGAATATGACTCTCTCGTGAGATTTTAGCGGCGCGGTTAGATTACCCATACCCGTATTGATGAGAATCCCGTGATATGGGAACACGATCTCTGCTTTGACAAGACGTGTCAAAGAAACCGCCTCCAATATGCGCTGTAGCTGGTTGCAGAAAACGGTTCGAATAATGATCCAACCGTAATGACATGTCAGGTCGTCAGAAAAAGTTGTCAGCAGATTGCATTTGTGAAATATCATTCTCTCTACAGCGGTGTGTAAAGATCATTTTGTGGATCCGGACAAGATTCAAGTGTTCAACAATTACTTTGGAGTATTCGGAGAAGGAACCCGCCTTGCAATGCCGAAGACAATACTGCGCGCCGAACTCATCGTCATTGAAGCCTAGTTCAGGGGCTACTGAGGGAGTCCTAGATTAGGGGGTATCTGGACAGCCGGACTGTGTACAACGTCCCGACTATTGAAGCGTGAAGATACAAGACTCAAGACTTTGGCCCGTGTCCGGATGGAACTCTCCTTTGCATGGAAGGCAAGCTTGGCGATCCGGATATTATATTTCCTTCCTTGTAACCGACTCCATGTAAACCCTAGCCCTCTCCGGTGTCTATATAAACCGGAGAGGTTGGTCCTTAGAAGGCCGATCACAATCACAATCATACCATCATGGGCAAGCTCTTAGGATTTAGCCTCTATGATCTCGTGGTAGATCTACTCTTGTACTACCCATATCATCAATATTAATCAAGCAGGAAGTAGGGTTTTACCTCCATCGAGAGGGCCCGAACCTGGGTAAACATCTGTGTCCCTTGCTTCCTGTTACCATCAGCCTTGACGCACAGATCGGGACCCCCTACCCGAGATCCGCCGGTTTTGACACCGACACTCATCGTGATTGTCTGGCGCTCCTGGCACAGTCCTGAATCCGTCGAAGATCAAGTCTCTGCGGATATCGGCCATGTAGTTTAGGTTTCCGAGCCCGACCTAGTGGCCAGGGGCGTAGCTATCGATCTGCTACAGATGGCCAAGCGAATTGGCCCGTAGTGCGAAGCCGCCGAACACGAAGATCTGTCTGGGGAGAAAAGTCTCACCCTGGACCGCGTTGTTGTTGATGATTGAAGGAGCCATCAAGCCTTGCAGCAACGACACGGAGGACTCTTAATGAAAGCACCAATGTCGGTGTCAAAACCGGCGGATCTCGGGTAGGGGGGGCCTATCTGTGCGTCTTAGGCTAATGGTATCAGGAGGTAAGGGGCACAATGTTTACCCAGGTTCGGGCCCTCTCGATGGAGGTAAAACCCTACTTCCTGCTTGATTGATATTGATGATATGAGTAGTACAAGAGTTGATATACCACAAGATCATAGAGGCTAAACCCTAGAAGCTAGCCTATGATGATTATGATTGTGATCGTCCCTCTAAGGACTAAACTCTCCAGTTTATATAGACACCGAAGAGGGCTAGGGTTTACATGAAGTCAGTTACAAGGAAGGAAATATAATATCCGAATCACCAAGCATGTCTTCCGGGCAAAGGAGAGTCCCATCCGGACATGGGACGGAGTCTTGAGTCTTGTATCTTCACGCCTCAACAGTCCGGACAAAGTATACAGTCCGGCTGTCCGGATACCCCCTAATCCAGGACTCCCTCACTCACCAGCAGGTGCGAGACAACCTCTGTGCAGTCGCTGCCTCAATCAGTTCATCTTCTTCAGTCTCAACTTAGAGCGGAAAGGCTTGCTTCAGCTCAGCTCCGACTTGAAGTCAAAGATACAATGAAGATGTCAGAGGACTGCCTTGTGCACCATCATGCCATACAGCTACGGGTGATGCATCTATCGTTGACACAATTGAGGTCTACTCAGCTTCTTCGGCTGTTTGGGGGGCCCGACCTGGCCAGGCCTAGTGCCTTCCGAAGTGCTCTCAGTTTTGTATATTCTTTTGTCTGCGCGTTTATTTGCACTGGTGGCAAACTTTGATGCCCAGTGGATGTAATATGTGTAATAGCCTGGATAGCCTAGCATAAGTTGCTTGATTATTTATTTCCTTGTTGTCTTGTTTATTTGTTTGCTTGTAGTCAGCGCAGTTCTGTTTCCGCAGTTTGCTAGTGGCTGCAATAACCTATTTTTTAAAACTAGGCCACAATAACCATGGGCTACATATTTATTGTAGTGACACTGGGTCTCCTACGGGCCGTAGAAACAATGTGCCTTCTACGGGCCGTACAAACAATGGGCCTTCTATGGGCCATAGAAACAATGGGCCTTCTATGGGCCGTATCATCAATGGGCCTTTTATTGGCCGTATGATCGATTGGCCAAACATGGGCCAATAAATAGACCGCATTATGGCCGTTAACGGGCTAGAGTTGGAATCGTCCGTTCATGGGCCGACCATAATGGGCCATCGTTAATAGGCCGTATTTGATGATGCTATGAAAATGGCCCAACGTATTAATGGGCCACAAACGGGCCGACTGTAACCACGGGCTGAATTTAGCCCATAAGCAGAAAATGACGGCAACGGGCCATAAGTAACCGAATGCTGGAAATGAACCCAAGAATAAATGGGCCCTGAGAAGGCCGAAAGATAACATGGGCTGCAAATGGCCCAATGGATTAATGGGCCGTTAATGGGTATAAAGTGATACACTATTCACTACGGGCCAGTTTCACCACGGGCCGTTAATGGGCCAACAATTACAAAGGGCCTAATATGGGCCGGAAGACATCATGGGCCATACATGGGCCGGAACTTAAAATGGGCTGGGATCATATTGGAAGGCCCAGATGACGCTACCGGGCCTAATTCGGATAGGTCGTAATGGGCCCTGGGTTAGCGGGCCGTAAATGGGCTATATGCGAACAGGCCGTTAACAGGCTTTCCGTGGACCGGCCCGCCACCTTTTGACCAAGTCAAACGGGCTGGCCTTTTCATAGGAATGGGCCTCTGTTGGGCCGTGCCACGTGTCGACGTATCATAGGCGCCTTCGGTCCAATGAGTCGATGACATCTATCCCAACGGTGAGCCGACACGTGTTTCCTCCAGCCAATGATGATTTTACATGTGGAAAATCCCCATTGGCCGGGGCTGTTAACGTGTTATCGGATCCAAAACCAGACCCGATAGCTTAAGGGTGTTCCGTTACAGTGGATGCCATGTGTCAGTCACCCTTGACAAAAGCACTTCTGTGACACGCGATTTATCGTCATGGAAGTGGACACTTCCGTGATGATAATTTTGGTAATGTCATGGAACACTTCTACGAAAGCACAGGTAACTATCTTGATTCTGTCATAAAATTGTCATGGATGTACATGTATGACAAAAAACGAGACCTACTGTGACAAACACGTATCATCACAAAAGTGTATTTTTTGTAGTATAGATAGTAACACAACCATCACCGTCAAGATCCATTTATTTTCTATGGGTCACCGATCATCGGGCAAATCCACCAAAGTACATACTTTCTTCTCATACATGGATCCTATCTCAGATTTCATGGCCTCAAGCCATTTATCAGAATTTGGGCTCATCATAGCTTCTTCATAGTTCGTAAGTTCATCATGGTCAAGTAACATTACTTCCAGAACAGGATTACCGTACCACTCTGGTGCGGATTGTGCTCTGGTTGACCTACGAGGTTCTGTAGCAACTTCATCTGAAGTTTCATGATGATTATCATTAACTTCCTCCCCAGTTGGTGTAGGCATCACGTGAACAGATTTCTCGGATGAGCTACTTTCCAAATAGAGAGAAGGTACAATTACCTCATCAAGTTCCACTTTCCTCCCACTCACTTCTTTCGAGAGAAACTCCTTCTCTAGAAAGGACCCATTCTTAGCAACAAATATTTTTCCTTCGGATCTGTGATAGAAGGTGTACCCAACAGTTTCTTTTGGGTATCCTATGACGACGCACTTCTTTGATATGGGTTCGAGCTTATCAGGCTGAAGCTTTTTCACATAAGCATCGCAACCCCAAACTTTAAGAAACGACAGCTTAGGTTTGTTGCCAAACCATAGTTCATACGGTGTCGTCTCAACGGATTTTGACGGTGCCCTGTTTAACGTGATTGCAGCTGTCTCTAATGCATATCCCCAAAACGATAGTGGTAAATCGGTAAGAGACATCATAGATCACACCATATCTAATAAAGTGTAGTTATGATGTTTGGACACACCATTATGCTGTGGTGTTCCAAGTGGCGTGAGTTGTGAAACTATTCCACAATGTTTTAAATGAAAGCCAAACTCGTAACTCAAATATTTGCCTCCGTGATCAGATCGTAGAAACTTTATTTTCTTGTTACGTTAATTCTCCACTTCACTCTAAAATTCTTTAAACTTTTCAAATGCTTCAGACTTGTGTTTCATTAAGTAGATATACCCATATCTACTCAAATCATTTGTGAAGGTCAGAAAATAATGATACCCACCACGAGCCTCAACACTCATTGGACCGCATACATCGATATATATTATTTCCAATAAGTCATTAGCCAGTTCCATTGTTCCGAAGAACGGAGTTTTAGTCATCTTGCCCATAAGGCACTGTTTGCAAGTATCAAATGATTCCAAAAGTCCATCTGCATGGAGTTTCTTCATGCGCTTTACACCGATATGACCTAAATGGCAGTGCCACAAATAAGTTGCACTATCATTATCAACTTTGCATCTTTTGGCATCAATATTATCAATATGTGTATCACCACGATCGAGATTTAATAAACCGTTAACATAGGGTGTATGACCATAGAAGGCTTTATTCATGTAAACAGAATAACAATTATTCTCTATTTTAAATGAATAATTGTATTGCAATAAACATGATCTAATCATATTCATGCTCAATGCAAACACCAAATAACTTTTATTTAGGTTCAACACTAATCCCGAAAGTATAGGGAGTGTGCGATGATGGTCATATCAATCTTGGAACCACTTCCAACACACATCGTCACTTCACCCTTAACTAGTCTATATTTATTCTGCAACTCCTGTTTCGAGTTACTAATCTTAGCAACCGAATAGGTATCAAATACCCAGGGGCTATTATGAGCACTAGTAAGGTCCACATCGATAACAAGTATATTAAATATACCTTTGTTCACTTTTCCATCCTTCTTATCCGTCAAATATTTGGGGCATTTCTGCTTCCAGTGATCAGTCCCTTTGTAGTAGAAGCACTCAGTTTCAAGCTTGGCTCCAGCTTTGGGTTTCTTGCCGGGAGTGACAACTTGCTTGTCATTCTTCTTGAAGTTCCCTTTTCTTTCCCTTACCCTTTTACTTGAAACTAGTGGTCTTGTCAACCATCAACACTTGATGCTCTTTCTTGATTTCTACCTTCGCCGATTTCAGCACCGCGAAGAGCTCAGGAATCGTTTTTGTCATCCCCTTGCATATTATAGCTCATCACAAAGTTCTAGTAGCTTGGTGATAGTGACTAGTGAACTCTGTCAATCACTATCTTATCTGGAAAATTAACTCCCACTTTATTCAAGCGATTGTACTACCCAGACATTCTGAGTACATACTCACTGGCTGAGCCATTCTCATCAATCTTGTAGGCAAAGTTCTTGTAAGAGGTCTCATACCTCTCGACTCGGGCATGAGTCTAAAATACCAATTTCAGCTCTTGGAACATCTTATATGCTCTGTGGCGTTCAAAACATTTTTGAAGTCCCAGTTCTAAGCCATAAATCATGGCACACTAGACTATCAAGTAGGCTTGCCAAACATTCATAATGTCTGCATCTGCTTCTGCAATAGGTCCGTCACCTAGAGGTGCATCAAGGACCTAATTCTTTTGTGCATCAATGATGATAATGCTCAGATTACGGACCCAATCCGCATCATTGCTACTATCATCTTTCAACTTATTTTTCTCTAGGAACATATAAAAAATAAACGGGGAGCTACATCGCAAGCTATTGATCTACAACATAGATATGCAAATACTATCAGGACTAAGTTCATGATAAATTAAGTTCAACTAATCATATTACTTAAGAACACCCACTTAGATAGACATCCCTCGAGTCATCTAAATGATCACGTGATCCAAATCAACTAAACCAAGTCCGATCATCACAAGAGATGGAGTAGTTTTCAATGGTGAACATCTCTATGTTGATCATATCTACTATATGATTCACGCTCTACCTTTCGGTCTCTAGTGTTCCAAGGCCATGTCTGTACATGCTAGGCTCGTCAAGTTTAACCCGAGTATTCCGCATGTGCAAAACTGCCTTGCACCCGTTGTATGTGAATGTAGAGCCAATCACACCCGATCATCATGTGGTGTCTCACCACGAAGAACTTTCGCAACGGTGCATACTCAGGGAGAACACTTATACCTTGAAATTTAGTTAAGGGATCATCTTATAATGCTACTGCCGTACTAAGCAAAATAAGATGGATAAAAGATAAACATCACATGTAATCAAAATATGTGACATAATATGGCCATCATCATCTTGTGCCTTTGATCTCCATCTCCAAATCACCGTCATGATCTCCATCGTCACCAGCTTAACACCTTGATCTCCATCGTACTGTCGTGGTCATCTCGCCAACTATTGCTTCTACAACTATCGCTAACGCATAGTGATAAAGTAAAGCAATTACACGGCGTGTGCATCTCATACAATAAAGCGACAACCATAAGGCTCCTGCCAGTTGCCAATAACTTCTACAAAACATGATCATCTCATACAACAATGTATATCACATCATGTCTTGACCATATCACATCACAACATGCCCTGCAAAAAAAGTTAGACGTCCTCTACTTTGTTGTTGAAAGTTTTACATGGCTGCTACAGGCTTCTAGCAAGAACCGTACTTACCTACGGCACAAAAACCATAGCAGTGATTTATCAAGTTTGTTGTTTTAACCTTCACAAGGACCGGCCGCAGTCAAATTCGATTCAACTAAAGTTGGAGAAACAGACACCCGCTAGTCACCTTTATGCAAAACTAGTTGCATGTTTGTCGGGGGAACCGGTCTCATGAACGCGCTCATGTAAGGTTGGTCCGGGCCGCTTCATCCAACAATACCGCCAAATCAAAATAAGACGTTGGTGGTAAGGAGTATGACGATCACCGCCCACAACTCTTTGTGTTCTACTCGCGCATATCATCTATGCATAGACCTGGCTCGGATGCCACAGTTGGGGAACGTAGCATGCAATTTCAAAAAAATTCGTACGCTCACGCAAGATCTATCTAGGAGATGCATAGCAATGAGAGGGGGAGAGTGTGTCCACATACCCTCATAGACTGAAAGCGGAAGCGTTTGTTAATGCGGTGGATGTAGTCGAACTTCTTCTCGTTCCGACCGATCAAGCACAGAACATACGACACCTCTGAGTTCTGCATACATTCAGCTCGATGACGTCCCTTGAACTCTTGATCCAGCAAAGTTTCGAGGGAGAGTTCCGTCAGCACGACAGCATGGTGATGGTGATGGTGAAGTTATTCGCGCAGGGCTTCGCCTAAGCACTACGTGAATATGACTGGAGGCGTATGATACGTCTCCAATGTATCTATAATTTATGAAGTATTCATGCTGTTATATTATCATTCTTGGATGTTCTACAATCATTTTATAGAAACTTTATATCATTTATTGGGACTAACCTATTGACCCAGTGCCCAGTGCCAGTTGTTGTTTTTTGCTTGTTTTTTACATTGTAGGAAATCAATATCAAACGGAGTCCAAACACCGTGAAACTTTTTGTGGATTTTTATGGACCAGAAGTCCACCAATGGGACAAAGCAGCACCTGGGGGGGTGCCTCGAGGGGGGCACAACCCACCAGGGTGCACCTGGGCCCCCAGGCGCGCCCCAGTGGAGTGTGCCCACCTTGGTGGCCTCCTGCACCCCCGCTTCGCCCTATAAATTCTCAAATATTCCAAAAACCCTCAGGGCAGCCCTAGATCAGAAGTTCCGCCACCGGAAGGCCTTTGTATCCACGAGATCCAATCTAGACCCCGTATCGGCACCCTGCCGAAGGGGGGAATCATCACCGGTGGCCATCTTCATCATCCCGGCGGCCACCACGATGTGGAGGGAGTAGTCCACCCTCGGGGCTGAGGGTTTGTACCAGTATCTATGTGTTTAATCTCTCTCTCTCTCTCTCTCTCTCGTGTTCTTGAGATGTTAGGATCTTGATGTATCGCGGGCTTTGTTAATATAGTCGAATCATATGGTGTTTTCCCCTCTCTATCTTGTTGTGATGAATTGAGTTTTTCCCTTTGAGATTTCGTTGTTACCGGATTGAATACTTTTATGGATTTGAGAACACTTGATATATGTCTTGCAATTGGATACTCGTGGTGACAATGGGGTATCGTATTGATTCACTTGATATATGTTTTGGCACTCAACTCGCGGATTCCCGAGGTGACATTGGGGTAATCTATGCATAGGGGTTGATGCACGTTCCTGTCTTTGTTTCTCCTATAGAAATCTTGGGGCACTCTTTGAAGTTCTTTGTGTAGCATTGAGTATTATGAATATGAATTTGCTTTGGTGTTATTTTAGTACAAACTATAGGATAGATCAAACGGAAAGAATAGCTTTGTGTTATTTTAGTACGAACTCTTGAATAGATCAAACGGAAAGAATAGCTTTGAGGTGGTTTCGTACCCTGCAAACATTTTATTCTTATGTTCTCCGCTAGATAGGAACTTTGGAGTGATTCTTCATCGCACTTTGAGGGATGGTTATATGATCCAATTATATCAACATTGTTGAGAGATTGCACTAGTGAAAGTATGGACCCTAGGCCTCATTTTCAAGCATTGCAATATCTTTTTGTGCCAGTTTACTATTTGCTACCTTGCTATTTTTATTCATTCAGATTATAAAATTATATTCCTACCATCCATATTACACTTTTATCACCATCTGTTCGCCGAACTAGTGCACATATACAATTTGCCATTGTATTGGGTGTGTTGGGGACACAAGAGATTTCTTGTATTTGGTTGCAGGGTTGCTTGAGAGAGACCATCTTCAACCTATAGCTCCCACGGATTGATAAATCTTAGGTCATCCACTTGATGGAAAATTGCTACTGTCCTACAAAACTCTGTGCTTGGAGGCCCAACACGAGTCTACAAGAATAAAGTTGCATAGTAGACATCAAGCTCTTTTCCTGCGCCGTTGCCGGGGAGGTGAGTGCATGAAGGTATATCTTTAGATCTTGCAATTGAATCTTTTAGTTTCTTATTTTATCACTAGTTTGGTTTATAGAAAGAAAACTACAAAAAAATGGAATTGAGGTTGCATCATATTATTCATCTTTATAATGTATTTAGTGAAAATGATGGAAAGGAAAATTGTGCTCAATTGATAGAAGAATAATTCAATAGAATGTTTGGTATAAATGATGAGCATGATTGCAATGTTGTTAGTATGAATTCTTTGAATATCTATGGTGCTAATGATATGCAAAGCCATAAGCTTGGGGAGGCTATGTTTGATGAAGATGATATTTTAGTCTCCCAAGATTTGATGTGCAAATTTGTTATAATGATTGCATGCCTCCTATTTATGATGATTACAATGATGAAAGTGGATTTGGAGATTTCATGACTTTATTTAGTGATGAATCCACCATTTTGGATGAGGCTTCAATTGACTATGATAACAAAGTTGCTATCTATGATGATTATGGTGATGACATGTATGCTATAAAGAGTAATGATAACCATGAAACTTGTCATAATGATTTTAATTTTCACTCTCATGATAGTTATCTTGTTGAGTTTGCTCCCACTACTATTGATGAGAAGAAATGTGCTTATGTGGAGAGTAATAAGTTTTCTATGATTTTGTGTCACGAAAAGAATGCTTTATGTGATAGTTATATTGTTGAATTCATTCATGATACCACTGAAAATTATTATGAGAGAGGAACATACGCTTGTAGGAATTGCAATAATATCAAGTTTCCTCTCTATGTGTTGAGAATATTGAAGTTATGCTTGTTTTGCCTTCCTATGCTAGTTGATTCTTGTTCCCAAAAGTTATTTGCTCACAAAATCCCTATGCATAGGAAGTGGGTTAGACTTAAATGTGCTATTCATATGCTTCATGATGCTCTCTTTGTGTTTCAACTCTTATCTTTTATGCGAGCATCATTGAAATCATCATGCCTAGCTTAAACGGCATTAAAGAAAACCGCTTGTTGGGAGACAACTCAACACTTTTACCTACTGTTTTTATGTGTTCACATGATTATGCTACTGTAGTAATCATGTTTATTGCTTTTGTTTCAATAAAGTGCCAAGTAAATCCTTTGCGATAGTTTGGGTGATAGTTGATTTGATCTTTCTAAAAAACAGAAACTTTTGTGCTCATGAAAATAATTTCCATTTTTAACAGGAGAGTGCTTTTGAGTTCATTGTTTTTGAAGAAGATTAATAAACAAATTTCTGACGTCTTCCTAATTTTAAACAATTTTTGGAGTAGAGTAAGTATGGTTGGACTACAGATTACTACAGACTGTTCTGTTTTTGACAGATTCTGTTTTTAATGCATAGTTTGTTTGTTTCCTAGTTTCTATGGCTTATATTGCTCAATATAATTTGTGGAAATGATATGCTACAGTAGGCATTGTGTGGAAACAATTATGAATCTTGTCTTTGACAGTACCAAGGTGAAATGGATTGCTCTTTATCATACTAACCTATCTCACGAAGTTCCGTTAAGTTTTGTGTGATTAAAGTTTTCATGTTTTGGGTGAGATGACGATATGAGGAGAATAAAGAGTGACAAGACCCTAAGCTTGGGGATTCCCAAGGCACCCAAGGTAATATTCAAGGAAGATCCAAGCAACTAAGCTTGGGGATGACCCGGAAGGCATCCCCTCTTTCGTCTCCAATATTATCGGTAACCTCACTTGGAGCTACATTTTTATTCGTCACATGATATGTGTTTTGCTTGGAGCATCATTTTCTTTTGTTAGGATTGCTTGATTTTATTTAAAATAATGTTTTGCATCTTTCTTTTCAATAAAAATGTCAAGGATAGCCTTTACCATGCTTATTTTGCAAGTCTACATGTTGCTGTTTCAAAACAGAAAGTTTATCGCTGTTGTAGAAATTCCCGAGAAAAGTTAGAATGTGATAAAATGTTGAAACTTTTTGCATAGTAATCTATAATAATTTTCTAAAGTGTGGTAATTTTTCAGAATTTTTGGAGTTAGGGAAGTATGATGAATCTTGCATTCTTTACAGACTGTACTGTTTTGGCAGATTGTTGTTATGTTTGCATATGTTTGTTTGTTTAATGATTCTATTTGAGGATAGGAGTATTAAATATGCAAAGGCATTTAGTATGCAATGTTGAATAATAATTTTAGTGATTTGCTATAGTAGAGAATGATAAGGTTTTTGCATTGGTTTATACTAACTTATCTCACGAGTTCTTGTTGAGTTTTGTGTGGATAAAGCTTTTGAGATTTAGGAAAACCACGCTATAAAAAGGAATTAAGGAGACACAAAAGCTCAAGCATGGGGATGCCCAAGGCATCACAAATTAATATTTCAATAAGCCTTAAGCATCTAAGCTTGGGATGCCCCGGCAGGCATCCCACCTTTCTTTTTCAACAATTATCGGTAAGTATCGGTTGAGCCTAGTTTTTGCTCTTTCATATGAGTTGTGATATTCTTGAAATGTCATTTTATTTTTCATTTTTCTTGCTATTTTAATAAAAATACTTAGATCTGAAAGTTTTTAAATAAAATAGAGTCCTCGAATAGTTGCCAGGGAGGATAGGTAAGCGGCACTCACATCCCGTCAACGAAGCTCTTTTCTATGGAATTGCTCTTGTGCTTCACTTATATCCTATGAGTAAATTGTTGAATAAATTGAATGTCATGAAGTTGAAATCATATCATGCCTAGTGGTAGCTTCACATTGGGTTTAGAAAGTGAAATCTTTTGAGGCTTGACAATCACAATATTGGTCATACAAGCAATTCAAGAATAATTAGTATAATGAAGAGAACTTTCACATGCAAATACACTATCTTGGAAATCTTTTGTGATTGTGATCCACCATCAAAATATTATATGCCAAAATTGTTGATGTTGGACAAGGAAGAAAACATAATGGTTTATGTTTGTCCATATTCACATAGAAGGTATATTGTCATGGATCCTTCAACATGTGGTGCTTGTCCCCCATCTTTGCTAGCCAAAATTCCGCACCAAGTAGAGATACTAATTGTGCATCCAAAAACCCTTAAACCCAAATCTTATTTTCAAGAGTCCACCATACCTACCTAAGGATTGAGTAATGTCCATCGAGTAAGTTGTCATTAGTGCAATAATGCAATAAAAATTGCTTCTAAAAGTTTTAGATCATTTAGTGTAATAGAAAATTGAGTGTTGTACGAACTTGTGATGGTGAAGAATAAAAGCGACAGACTGCATAATAAAGGTTGCCATCACAAGGGTCAATGTAACGTGACGTTCTTTTGCACTAAGGGGTTGAGCATACAAACAAATAAGCACATGGCAACCTCTTCTTCCCTATGTGAAGGGCCTATCTTTTACTTTTATGTATTTACTTTCATGCACGAGTCAAAGTTTTTCTCTCTATTCCTTTTTATTTTTCTCTTTTGGCAAGCATCATGTGGTGAGGAAAGATCTAGGCACATATATCTAGTTGGATATGGGTAGCATGAGTTATTATTGTTGACATCACGCTTGAGGTGAATACGTCGGGAGGCGAAATTATAAGCCCCTATCTTTCTATGTGTCCGATTGAAATGTTTTGCTCATGTGTATGCGGTGAGTGTTAGCAATCATAGAAGACTATATAATGGTTGAGTATGTGGAGCTCTTACTTAAACTCTGTTGAATAAGTTGAATTACAATTGCTTGGTGACTGAGAACATAGGTTGTTGAGTTTCAAGAGAATTCATTATTTGAACCTTAACATTTGAATTGGTTACTACTTTAACATGAGAAGTTTTATAAGAAAGAATTGTTGTTATGATGCTAGGAAAAGTGATTGAAACTATCATTGTTCGAACTCATGCACTTTGCTAGCATTCACACTTCATAAATTATTTCTTTTATCATTTACCTACTCGACGACGAGTAGGAATTAAGCTTGGGGATGCTGATACGTCTCCAATGTATCTATAATTTATGAAGTATTCATATTGTTATATTATCATTATTGGATGTTTTACAATCATTTTGTAGCAACTTTATGTCATTTTTTGGGACTAACCTATTGACCCAGTGCCAGTTGCTGTTTTTGCTTTTTTTTACATTGCAGGAAATCAATATCAAACGGAGTCCAAACACCGTGAAACTTATTGTGGATTTTTTATGGACCAGAAGACCACCAATGAGCCACAACAGCATCTGGGGGGGTGCCCCGAGGGGGGCACAACCCACCAGGGCGCGCCTGGGCCCCCAGGCGCGCCCCGGTGGGTTGTGCCCACCTCGGTGTAACATCCCAATTTTCAATTTGGATGTTATACATAGATCATCATATGCATATCATATTTTTATTGCATTTTGTTGTGATCCTAGAAATCTTAAGCAACTCAAGGACCCAAGGAGAGAGTTGGAGGTTTCACAAAAATTTCATATTTGAATTTAGTTCAAATTTGAAAAGAGGATCAATTTGACGTTAATAATTTCTCTCCAATTATTTCCCACAATTAAGTAAATGATAGAGGATAAAATGACTTCTTCAAAAGAGAGGAGAAATATTGGAAAATAAATGTTGAAATCAAATTATTATTTATTTGAATTTTATTTGCTATTTTATTTGAATTAGAGAAAAACATGCATTTTTGAAAATAGCATTTAGTCTAGAAAAATGTTCATCTTGTCCTAAATTTTTGGTTTGGACGGTGAAAATTGTTTCTGGAATTTTTAGTATTTATTTTATATTTTATTAGGATTTTTCTTCTGTGCGGAAATTGTTTTAAGAAAAAAAAGTCTGCGCGCGACCTAATTGGGTCGGCCCAGCCGCAGCCAAGCCCGGCCCAGCCGCCGCCAACCGCCTCCACCGCCGTGCGAGCGCCAGACTCTGGCGAGGAGGAGTCCGGGTCAGACTCACGTCCAGCTGCAACCTCGCGCAAGCCGAGGCCCCCCTCGGGCCTTTATAAGCCCGTGCTACCACCCCCTCTCCTCCCAACATTGCCTCGCCGCCGCAGGGCACCACCACCGCTGCCGCCGCCTAGCGCTGCTGCCGTGCTGCTAGCTGTTGATGCCTCCGTCGCTGCCGCCCCGCGTCACCATCACCCCGCCGCCGCTGGAGCCGAGCCGCCGCCCCGCCGGATCCTGCCGCTCTGCTGCTGACCTCGCTGATCCGCGTTGACCGATAAAAAACCAACTCGGTTTTTTCCGGTTTTGTTCGGTTTAGGTTTTTAGATCAGTTTTTTTAGTTAGTTCATTAGATTACGAACGTTCACCCGTTAGTTCTTATTAATGAACGAATTCGTTCATTTAGTTCTGTTAGCGAACGTTCATTCTGTAGGTTTTTCTATTTAGTTTTATTTTCAGCCAGGGACCTATCCGCGAATAAGTTTTATGGCGATTTAGCTCCTGATCTTAAAACTAGCGTAACTTTTTGCTCGTTTATCCAAATTAGATGAAACCAACACCTAAATCTACGTAACAATCTCTTATTTCCAGTAAACTAACTTGAACATGATTTTGACAAATTAAAATATAAGTTTAGATCAGATTAGTATTCGATCTTGTTTCGTTTGTATCTTGAGTTTCGTAACTCCGTTTGAGTTGTTTCTTTTTGCAAATCGTAGCTAACCACATGTACCTATTGTTAAGATCTAATTCACATAAAAATAATGCTGTTAGATTTTGTTTTCTGTTTAGTTTAGTTGTTTGTTTGTTTCGAGTTTTATTTGGATCTTTTCTTGATTTCTCTCTGTTTCGTTTGAGTGATTGCTTATGTATGCTACTGTTTGTCTGCGCTTGATTACCCGAAGTGCGAAGCTTGTTACTACGAATCCCTAGAGTTTGCAGATCGTCAGCAAGGAAAGTTACACTTTAATCATACTCTTCTATACCCGGTTTTTACTATGCATTAGTTATACCCCTCAAATATTTGCATGAGTAGGATTGGGAACATGTGGTTTGGTTGTAGTACTTGAGGTAGGAACCTAATACCTCTTGATCACCCCGGGAATATGCGTTATGCTTTATTATTGCTTAGCCATGTTAGTAGACGGGGATTGGATCGTGATTCACATGGAAGTTATGAGAGTTATTAATCTTGTATAACATAAAGGTGGCAACTTTAATACACATCTAGGTGGATTGGTTGGGGCACCTAGAGAATCCAGTGTTTGTCCATTTGGGAAATCCCGGAGTGCCCGTGTGATTTTTCCTTGGTTAGCCACCTAGGCTCAAAGGGATCATGTGATATTTCATGCCTAGAAACTTCCGTGTGCAGCCACAAGCCATTATGGGCTCTGGCGTAGTTGAGTAAGTTGTATGAGCTCTTGAAGAGGTGATCTGGCAGATGTAGGGGAAAGTAGGTGTACCGGTCTGCCCGGAGTAGAGAGTTAATGCTTCCAAAAGACTATGTCTCGATCTTCCGATCATGGATGCGGTCGAGTCTTGTGGGGAAAAGTGCGCAACCTGTGCAAAGTGTATAATGGTTAGCCGTGTCCCCGGTTATGGATGTCTTGAGTATCTGGAATTGGATATTATTGTTGATCTCATCACTTTTAATTGAATTGGGTTGAATGATGATACTTGTTTAATTGGGATTTGAGTTGGAGTAACCTTCTCAAATATTGGTACAACTTGGGGGTAGTAAATAAAATGTATTCCTTTGTTGTAGGAAAAAAATTAGCTTTATGCAAAACCATAAACTTAGAGCCTCCACCAGCCAAATATGGCATGTAGATATAGTTCTTGCAGTCATTGCTTTACAGTGTAACTCTGTCAGCATATTCAATGTGCTGACCTACACGGCTGCAACGTCTCATGTTGCAGACTACTCAGATGATGAATAAGGTGTGATAGGTCGTTGTTGTGCACTCAGCTATGGCGTTGGAGTTGATGGACTCATTTACCTTCGAAGCTTCCACAATTATTTAGTTTAGATGGCCTTCAGCCATTTTATTTTTGTGTAATCATACTCTTTATGAGGACACGATGTAATAAGTGTGTGATTGAACTCTGTTGTAATTCCTCAAGTACTGTGTGTGTCAGCATTACCGATCCATGGATGACACTTAAGCACAGAAACTTTGGTCCATTGGGATCATGGTTGCTACAAGATGGTATCAGAGCACACGCTGACTGTAGGACGTGACCACTAGGATAAGCCACATGAATTCTCTTCTTTGCTCATTTCTAATTCTCTTCTATTTCTACTCTATAGATGGCGGACCCCAGGAACAAGTTCACTTAACCGGATGACGACATCCCTCTCGGACGACACTTGAAGGAAGTCACTAATTACCTGAACATCAGACTACCAAGCTTCATTGGGACTTTCTCTACAACTTTACCGGAAGAGGAGTGCTGGAAGATTAAAGTCTGGGTACCTGGGAGGACATTTGCGCCAACAACGAACCCTATTAATTTCTACCTGGATGCACCAAGCTGGAGTTTAGGAAAGAGCATGGCAACCCACATCACTTTTGGACGCATATGTGAAGTGTATCACAAGGAGCTGGAAAACACCATTTATCAAATATGTGGCCGCCGAGATGAAGAATGGGAGATGATTCAAACCAGGAAGGATGGATCAATTGCAGCATACATTCAAGAGATGGGTGATCACATTCACCGACAAGAGAATCTACTATGCTTCAACATGAAGAGAATCAAGAAGCTGATGAAGAAGAATATCGAGCTAGAAGAGGAACTCAAGTTTACATGCGATGGATATGAGGAAGAAATTGTCGTACTACTGGAGAAGCATGAAGAATTGAAGAGGAAGCTAGGACTACATGTGGAGAACCATAAGCGAGAACCTGCAAAGGAGATCCGTTTGGAGGACTACATCATCTTGGACGACACTGACATGGACAGTGATGCAAATGATGACAGTGAAGATGACTACATTGGCGAAGCTGGAGCAGATATCATGGAGTCTTCCTCCGATCAAAATTTCTAGAAGACCACCATGTTACTAGTAGTATTCTTCCAAGCAGTTAGCATCGATCGAATTGTAATCGTAGTTTAGATCCTTTGTGTGAACCTTGTTTGATATTGAATGAAGTGAAATGATTGTATTTGCCTCATGTGCATATGGGTAGTGAAATCTCTCTTAGACCTTATTCTGTTATGTTTTCTCACCCCTTCTAACCCATCAGATGCCTTCGAGATGTGACAATGGATTCGTCTTCCCACCGGAGCTCACTCAGTTGATCCAGTAGCAGAATGCCTTGGTGCAGATGTTAGTTCAGAACCAGAACCAAGGCAACAACAACAGCAACCCACCACCACCGCCCCCTGTTGACAACCTAGCCCATTTTCTGAGGTTGAATCCGCCGGTGTTCTCGAGCAGCACCGAGTCGATTGTTGTAGATGATTGGCTCTGCAAGATTGGAAGGGAGCTGACTACTGCAGGATGCACAGATGCGGAGAGTGTGCACTTTGCCGCACATCAGCTTGATGGACCCGCAGCATCTTGGTGGGAGAACTTCACCACACTTACCCCATTGATACAGTTACATCGATCAGTTTCAGTAGGCTTTCCGCACCGCTCATGTTTCAGCTGGAGCTATGAGCATGAAGAAGCGTGAGTTTCGCAACTAGCGCTACAGTGGGACAGTATGTGGATGAGTTCAGCAAGTTAGCCCGTTATGCCCCAGATGATGTGGCCACAGATGCCGCAAAGCAGGAGAAGTTTCTTGAGGGACTTAATGATGACCTAAGAATGCAGTTGATGGTGGCAACCTTCAACAACTACCAGGAGTTGGTAGACAGGGCCCTCATGATAGAAGGCAAGCAACAACAGATTGACAACCGTAAGAGGAAGTATGGACAGGGGAGGTACACTTCTAGAGCTCAGCAGAAGCCCCACTATTCCCCATACTCAGAAGGACATACTCACAACCATGGAGGCCATAACCATGGAGGTCATACGCACAATGGAGGAAGTTCGCACAACCACAGTGGCCCCAAGAATGGCAATGGGAATGGAGGAAACAACAGCCACAACCGTTCCAACCCCGCAACACCGACCAAGAGGGATCTGAGCCACATTACTTGTTTCAAGTGCGGGAAGACCGGACATTATGCCACTGAATGTCCTGAAGCAAAGAATGAAAATGGCAATGGAAGTTCCGCAAAGAAGCTCAACCCCTTCACCAAAGGTCAGGTGAACCACATCAGTGTGGAGGAGATTGAGGATCAACCCAACACAGTTGTCGGTAAGTTTTTGATTAATGCATTTACAACACTTGTTCTTTTCGATACTGGTGCATCTCATTCATTCATATCAAGGGGATTTGTGGATAAGTATAAATTGCCAATAGTAGCCCTTAAGTCACCTATGTTAGTAAGTTCCCCATGAGTGGAGTATATGGCTAGTAGGGGATACTATCAGTTGCCAGTAACCATAGGTAGACATGTTTTCCCCACCGACCTAATTGTCCTGGAGTCACAAGGATTGGATGTGATACTAGGCATGAATTGGCTATCCAAGTATGAGGGAAACATCAATTACACAAGTAAATCAATTCTTCTCACCACCCCGGAAGGAAATAGGATCAAGTATGTGTCTAGGCATAAGTCGAGGAGGACTCAAGTGAATTCCTTATCAGGAGTTGTTCAGGAGGAAGTACCAGTGGTGAAGGATTATCCCGATGTATTTCTGGAAGAGTTACCAGGCATGCCACTGGATCAAGACATTGAGTTTTTGATTGAGTTACTGCCAGGCACTGGACCAATATCAAAGAGACCGTATCGGATGCCCGCAAATGATCTGGAGGAAATTAAGAAGCAGATTAAGGAGTTATTGGAGAAAGGTTATATTCGACCAAGTTCATCACCTTGGGGAGCCCCTGTGCTACTAGTGGAGAAGAAGGATGGATCTTTAAGGATGGTTGTTGATTATCATGCCCTGAATGAGGTGACGATCAAGAACAAATACCCTCTGCCGATGATCAATGATTTGTTTGACCAGCTGCAGGGAGCTAAGATTTTCTCCAAGGTCGATCTTCGATCGGGTTATCACCAATTAAAGGTTTGAGAGCAGGATATACCTAAGATAGCTTTTACCACAAGGTATGGGCTATATGAGTATACAATTATGTCATTTGGTTTGACTAACGCTCCTGCCTATTTCATGAGTATGATGAACAAAGTGTTCATGGAGTTTTTAGATAAGTTCATCGTGGTGTTCATTGATGATATATTGATCTACTCGAAGAATGAAGAAGAGCAGAAGGAACATTTGTGTTTGGTTCTTGAGAAGCTCAGGGAACATCAGTTGTATGCCAAGTTTAGCAAATGTGAGTTTTGGTTGAAGGATGTTGGATTTCTCAGACATGTTATATCCGGAGAAGGAATAATAGTAGACCCTACCAAGGTTGCTTCTGTCACTAAATAGTTGGCACCCACATCAGCGGGAGAGATTAGAAGTTTTCTTGGACTCGCAGGCTATTATCGGAGATTTATTGAGAATTTTTCTAAGATTGCGAAGCCCATGATGGAGTTATTGAAGAAGGACACCAAGTTCAAATGGACTGAGGATTTTGAGGCCAGTTTTCAAGAGTTGAAGAAACGGTTGGTGTCGGTGTCAAAACCGGCGGATCTTGGGTAGGGGGTCCCGAACTGTGCGTCTAGGCGGATGGTAACAGGAGACAAGGGACACGATGTTTTCACCCAGGTTCGGGCCCTCTCGGTGGAGGTAAAACCCTACTCTTGCTTGATTAATATTGATGATATGGGTAGTACAAGAGTAGATCTACCATGAGATCAAGGAGGCTAAACCCTAGAAGCTAGCCTTTGGTATGATTGTTGTTCGTCCTACGGACTAAAACCCTCCTATTTATATAGACACCGGAGAGGGCTAGGGTTACACAGAGTCGGTTACAATGGTAGGAGATCTACATATCCGTATCGCCAAGCTTGCCTTCCACGCCAAGGAAAGTCCCATCCGGACACGGGACGAAGTCTTCAATCTTGTATCTTCATAGTCTTGGAGTCCGGCGAAAGATGATAGTTCGGCTATCCGGACACCCCCACCCCAAGATACCAGACCACAATGATGCCCATCCTGTGGCTGAGGACATGAGGATCAGGAAGGACTCAGGGCTGAGGCTATGGAGGATGGAAGATCCATATGCTTCAAGGAGAAGGACTGCTGTTGACTATAGGTTCCATACAAAGGAACAACAGGACTTCTATGAGACAATTATGTTGGATAAGAAGCCCATAGTTTGTGACATGAGGTGGGTCGACTGGACCTACATCAAGGAAAATGAAGAGCACTATCCTGGAGTGCAAGACAGCTTTGTTGCTTGTGGAGTTGCTGGTTTTGTTGGGCAAAAGTTCACTCACTGGAATGATGAACTTATCATGCAATTCTACTCCATAGCACATTTTTACCCATATGGAAGAATTGTTTGGATGTCTAAAGGTACAAGTTACCAATCCACTATTGAAGAATGGGCAAGGTTGATAAATGCCCCAAAGGAAAGTGAGGATGACCTGGATATTTATGCAAAGAAGAAGATGGATCACAATTCCATGGCACACATGTACAAGGAGATCCCAGACAAGGCAGTTGAGACACACAAGTTTGGATCAGTCCATTTTTTGCTGTCAGGGCTGCCAACAATCAATTGTATTCTGAGGCACACTTTGTTGCCCAAGTCTGGTGACCATAACATGATCAGAGGGCATGCCATCAACATGTTGCATGTGTTTGATGTGCCACAAAAGTTCAAAGCCATGAGCCTTATGATTGAAACCATTAAGAGGACTGCAGCAGATCAGAAGAGGAGCTGTGGATATGCACCTCAGATTCAGGAGTTGATAAACTCAAAGATGGGCACAGGGAAATATCAATAGGATAAGGAACATTTTCCACTTTATCCAGACTTTGAGGACAATGAAGTGGTCATGAATGAGAATGATCCATCATCAGTTCAAGCTCAAGAGAAGAAGGAGAAGGCAAAGAAGGAGAAGGCTGCCAGGATGCCAACTCAAGAGGAGGCATCTGAATATTTCTTGAAGAACAAGCAGGAGCAGCTTGGTTACTTGATAGCATCAACACTGAGGATTGAGAAGGGACTGACCACCCTCACTCAGAATCGGGAGAGCCTGGAAAGAATCATGGAACTCACATTCCATGACCTTGATGTCAAAGTAACTGAGATTCAGTCAGTTGTGGAGCAACTGCAGGATGATATGCAGGAGAGGCAGGGCAAGACTACCACAAATGTGTTTGCCAGAGTGCCCAGAGCCCAGAGGTCAGTTGCAGTGCCTGTGACAGACACTAGAGCAACATCTTCAGCACCAGCTACTGCCCCTTCAGCTCCAGTGCAACCAGCATCCACTCCAGGACCCTCTACTTCAACTGAAGCCTTCGTTCTTGGAGTTATCCGGACACCACCACCTGAAGATCAAGCCTGAAGAGTCGATCTAGCACTATGCATTTTCTATGAACTTTTTGGTAACTTGTTGCCAAAGGGGAAGAAAAATGTATAGATCATAGGATTCGAGAGAGAGAGTGTTGCTTTTGTTCTCTCTTGCTTTATTTGGTGGTTAAACTTGTTTGCTTTTGATTGTTTGAGATACTATGCTTGTGAGACATTGATGATCATGTGTTTGATCATAAGCTACACTTATGCATGTTTGATATTATCTTATCTATCCTATGTGATCATTCACTGTGCTTGGTGATGAGTGCATGTATTCAATGTTTATTATTTTGAGCGCTCCACCAAGATGTATGTGACATGGAAGAGTAACCCATGAGCCTAATTCATTGTGCATTTGCAGTCCAAAGCAAATCTTAAACTATGCACAAATTTAGGGGGAGCTCTTGCTTATCACATACTTCTCAAAGCGACGACGTTATTCAATCTTATTATTATTTGTCGAAGCTTTGATCTATATGTTGTCATCAATTACCAAAAAGGGGGAGATTGAAAGTGCAACTATCCCTAGGTGGTTTTGGTAATTCATAACAACATATAGCTCATTGAGCTAATGCTATTCCAAGACTATTATTTCAGGAAAGCTCAATGAATGGCATGGCATGAATGATGAAAGTGGATGCCTCAAAATGCTAAGGACAAAGGATTGGCTCAAGCTCAAAAGCTCAAGACTCTTCATTTTATATTTTAGTGATCCAAGATCACATTGAGTCTATAGGAAAAGCCAATACTATCAAGAAGGGATGAGGTGTTGCTTAATGAGCCTCTTGCTTCATGTGCTTTGTGATATGCTCCAAAACCCTCAGCTACTTTCCCACATCCACAAATGACCTAAACCCAAAGCCAAAATCGGTCACACCGATTCTTCCTATCCAGCGCCACCGATTCCAAAAGTCATAGCCACTACCACAAACCCTAAGCAAATCGGTCTTACCGATAGGGATCTCGGTCTCACCGAGATGGGGTTGTAATCTCTCTGTTTCCATTCGTAACGTTTCGGTCTAACCGAAGTGAGCGATCGGTCCCACCGAGATTGCAATGTAAACTCTCTGTTTCCTTTTTGTAACATTTCGGTCTCATTGAAAAGAGCGAATCGGTCCCACCGAGTTTACCTGACCAACTCTCTGGAAAGCATATTACCAAATCGGTCTCACCGAGTTTGTGTAATCGGTCTTACCGAGATTACGTTATGCCCTAACTCTAACCGAATCGGTCTCACCGAGATGCATGTAAGTCCTACCGAAAATCACTAACGGTCACTAGGTTTACTAAATCGGTCCGACCGAGTCTGTTGAATCGGTCCCACTGAGTTTGGTAAATTGCGTGTAACGGTTAGATTTCGTGTGGAGGCTATATATACCCCTCCACCTCCTCTTCATTCGTGGAGAGAGCCATCAGAACGAACCTACACTTCCAACTTACCATTTCTGAGAGAGAACCACCTACTCATGTGTTAAGGCCAAGATATTCCATTCCTACCATATGAATCTTGATCTCTAGCCTTCCCCAAGTTGCTTTCCACACAAATCTTCTTTCCACCAGATCAAAACCTATGAGAGAGAGTTGAGTGTTGGGGAGACTATCATTTGAAGCACAAGAGCAAGGAGTTCATCATCAACGCACCATTTGTTACTTCTTGGAGAGTGGTGTCTCCTAGATTGGCTAGGTGTCACTTGGGAGCCTCCGACAAGATTGTAGAGTTGAACCAGGGAGTTTCTAAGGGCAAGGAGATCGCCTACTTCGTGAAGATCTACCACTAGTGAGGCAAGTCCTTCGTGGGCGACGGCCATGGTGGGATAGACAAGGTTGCTTCTTCGTGGACCCTTCGTGGGTGGAGCCCTTCGTGGACTCGCGCAACCATTACCCTTCGTGGGTTGAAGTCTCCATCAACGTGGATGTATGATAGCACCACCTATCGGAACCACGCCAAAAACATCCGTGTCTCCAATTGCGTTTGAATCCTCCAAACCCTTCCCTTTACTTTCTTGCAAGTTGCATGCTTTAATTTCCGCTGCCTACATACTGTTTGCATGCTTTCTTGAATAGTGTGATGATTCCTTGACTTGTCCTAAATTAGCTAAAATCTGCCAAACTCTAAAATTGGGAAAAGGTTAAGTTTTATTGGTCAAGTAGTCTAATCACCCCCCCCCCCTCTAGACATACTTCAAGGTCCTACAACCGGTCTGTCCGGAGTAGAGAGTTAATGCTTTCGAAAGACTATGTCTCGATCTTCCGATCATGGATGCGGTCGAGTCTTGTGGGGAAAAGTGCGCAACCTCTGTAGAGTGTATAAACTAATCATGGTTAGCCGTCCTCGGTTATGGACGTCTTGAGTATCTGGAGTTGGATATTATTGTTGATCTCATGACTTTTAAATTAATTGAATTGGGTTTAATGATGATACTTGTTTAATTGGGATTTGAGTTGGAGGAACCTTCTCAAATATTGGTACAACTTGGGAGTAGTAAATAAAATGTATTCCTTTGTTGTAGGGAAAAACTAGCTTTACGCAAAATCATAAACTTAGAGCATCCACCAGCCAAATATTGCATGTAGATATAGTTCTTGCATACATTGCTTTACAGTGTAATTCTGCCAGCATATTCAATGTGCTGACTTACACGGCTGCAACATCTCATGTTGCAGACTACTCAGATGATGAATAAGGTGCGATAGGTCGTTGTCGTGCACTCAGCTATGCTGTTGGAGTTGATGGACTCATTTACCTTCGAAGCTTCCGCAGTTATTTAGTTTAGATGGCCTTCAGCCATATTATTTTTGTGTAATCATACTCTTTATGAGGACTCGATGTAATAAGTGTGTGATTGAACTCTGCTATAATTCCTCGAGTACTGTGTGTCAGCATTACCGATCCAGGGATGACACTTAAGCACAGAGACTTCGGTCCATTGGGATCGTGGTTGCTACACTCGGTGGCCTCCCGCACCCCCTCTTCTCCCTATAAATTCCCAAATATTCCAAAAACCCTCAAGGCAGCCCTAGATCAGATGTTCCGCCGCTGCAAGGCCTCTGTATCCACGAGATCCAATCTAGACTCTTTTCCGGCACCCTGCCGGAGGGGGGATTAATCACCGGTGGCCATCTTCATCATCCCGGCGGCCACCATGATGAGGGGGGAGTAGTCCACCCTCGGGGCTGAGGGTTTGTACCAGTAGCTATGTGTTTAATATTTCTCTCTCCCTCGTGTTCTTGAGATGTCACAATCTTAATGTATCGCCGGCTTTGTTAATATAGTCGGATCATATGGTGCTTTCCCCTCTCTATCTTGTTGTGATGAATTGAGTTTTTCCCTTTGAGATTTCATTGTTATCGGATTGAATACTTTTGTGGATTTGAGAACACTTGATATATGTCTTGCAATTGAATATTCATGGCGACAATGGGATATCGTATTGATTCACTTGATATATGTTTTGGCACTCAACTCGGGGATTCCCGAGGTGACATTGGGGTAATCTATGCATAGGGATTGATGCATGTTCTTGTCTTTGTTTCTCCGGTAGAAATCTTGTGGCACTCTTTGAAGTTCTTTGTGTGGATTGAGTATTATGAATATTTATTTGCTTTGGTGTTTTTTTAGTACGAATTCTAGGATAGATCGAATGGAAAGAATAGCTTTGTGTTATTTTAGTACGAACTCTTGAATAGATCAAATGGAAAGAATAGCTTTGAGGTGGTTTCATACCCTACAAACATTTTATTCTTATGTTCTCCGCTAGATAGGAACTTTGGAGTGATTCTTCATCGCACTTTGAGGGATGGTTATATGATCCGATTATATCAATATTGTTGAGATATTGCACTAATGAAAGTATGGACCCTAGGCCTCATTTTCAAGCATTGCAATACTGTCTTTGTGCCCGTTTACTATTTGCTACCTTCCTGTTTTTATTTATTCATATTATAAAACTATATTTCTACCGTCCATATTACACTTTTTTCAGCATCTCTTTTTCGAACTAGTGCACCTATACAATTTGCCATTGTATTGGGTGTGTTGGGGACATAAGAGATTTCTTGTATTTGGTTGCAGGGTTGCTCGAGAGAGACCATCTTCATCCTACACCTCCCACGGATTGATAAACCTTAGGTCATCCACTTGAGGGAAAATTTCTACTGTCCTATAAAACTCTACGCTTGGAGGCCCAACACCAGTCTACAAGAATAAAGTTGCGTAGTAGACATGAGCATAAACTATGGAGATGGGCACCGCACACGGCTTGGAATAATTGTGTGTCTAGGAGGCGCCCCCTTCCCACGTGTATAAAGGAGGCAGAGGAGAGGAGGCCGACCAAGGAGCGCCCGCAAGTGGGAAGGAGAGGGAGAAGGAGAAGGATAAGGAAAGTAGGGCACCGCCCCTTCCCTACTCCAATTCGGACCCCTTCCAAGTGGGGGGCGTGCCAACCCCTTGTGGGCTGGTGTGCCTCCCTCCCAAGGCCCATGTGGCCCATTACTTCCCCCGGGGGGTTCCGGTAATCCCCGGTACTCCGATAAGTACCCATAACACTCCGAAACCATTCCGGTGTCCGAATACTATTGTCCAATATATCAATCTTTACCTTCGACCATTTCGAGATTCCTCGTCATGTCTGTGATCTTATCCGGGACTCCGAATAATCTTCGGTCACCAAAACACATAACTCATAATACAAATCGTCATCGAACATTAAGCGTGCGGACCCTACGGGTCCGAGAACTATGTATACAAGACCGAGACACATCTCCGGTCAATAACCAATAGCGGAACCTGGATGCTCATATTGGTTCCCACATATTCTACGAAGATCTTTATCGGTCAAACCGCAATGACAAATACGTTATTCCCTTTGTCATCGGTATGTTACTTGCCCGAGATTCGATCGTCGGTATCTTCTTACCTAGTTCAATCTCATTACCGACAAGTCTCTTTACTTGTTCCGTAATGCATTATCCTATAACTAACTCATTAGTCACATTGCCTGCAAGGCTTATGATGATTTGCATTATTGAGAGGGCCCAGAGATACCTCTCCGATACTCGAAGTGACAAATCCTAATCTCAATCTGTGCCAACCCAACAAACACCTTCGGAGACGCCTATAGAGCATCTTTATAATGACCTAGTTATGTTGTGACATTTGATAGTACACAAGGTGTTCCTCCGGTATTCGGGAGTTGCATAATCTCATAGTCTAAGGAATATGTATAAGTCATGAAGAAAGCAATAGCAATAAAACTTAACGATCATTATGCTAAGCTAAAGGATGGGTCTTGTCCATCACATCATTCTCCTAATGATGTGATCCCGTTCATCAACTGACAACACACGTCTATGGTTAGGAAACTTAACCATCTTTGATTAACCAGCTAGTCAAGTAGAGCCATACTAGGGACACAATGTTTTGTCTATGTATTCACACATGTATCAAGTTTCCGGTTAATACAATTCTAGCATGAATAATAAACATTTATAATGAATATAAGGAAATATAATGCAAACACTTTATTATTGCCTCTAGGGCATATTTCCTTAAAATACATATGCACACTGGACGATGTACTTCGACGACTCTAAAATTCTAGCCAGACTGGGGGCTGGGGTGATCCTAATATCCCCCACATGCGACAATATCCGATACGTTCTACAGATCATGTACAGGAATTCCAATAACACTGCCGAATATGAGGCACTGTTGCACGGTCTTAGGATGGCATCATTGATGGGTGTTCGGCAGCTAGAGGTGCGAGGAGATTCGAACCTCGCCATCTCCCAGGTCAATGGCGAATTTGACGCCAAAGACCCAAAAATGGAGGCATACAGAAACATCGTCCTCAGGATGTCAGCCTGATTCGAGGGTCTAGAATTCCATCATGTCTCTAGAGTCAATAACCAGGCTGCGGATGTCCTTGCCCGCATGTGCGCCAAGAGTGACCCAGTCCCTAAAAACACGTTTCTAGAAAGGCTCTTCAAACCATCAGTGGTATGGGAGGGCGGGGACAGTGCAACCACAACCAATGAGCATATCGTCCCCTCGAAAATCGAGCCTGGTGACTATATCATCGGGGGCTCCGCACTCGAAGAAACTACCTCGGCCCACGAGATCATGGCCATAATCGCCCCATGGACCGAGCCCTTGCTTGCCTACCTCCTGCGACAAGAACTTCCCGATGACCAGACGGAGGCGCGACACATAGTCCAGTGCTCTAAAGCGTACAAGGTCCATGAGGGCGAGCTCTATAAAAGGAGCACTATGGGGGTCCGTCAGAGGTGCATCTCCGAAGAGGAGGGGCTACAGCTTCCCACTGAGATACACGCTGGCATGGGCGGCCACCACGCAGCAGCCCAGGCCCTGGTCAGTAAGGCTTTCTGAGTAGGTTTCCTCTGGCCCACAGCCCGCGCGGACGCACGTACGCTGGTCCAACATTGCGTTGGGTGCCGGCTATTTGCAAATCAAAGCCATATGCCCCCCACAGCTCTCCAGACGATACCGATAACCTGGCCATTTGCAGTTTGTGGGCTTGACATGGTTTGACCACTTAAAGGGGGGACCAAGAAAAGGAAGTACTTACTAGGTATGGTCGATAAGTTCACTAAGTAGATCGAAGCGAAGCCGATAACATCTGCATAATCTGGACCAGTTGTTGACTTCATATCTAGTGTCGTACACCGTTACGGTGTTCCCCACAACATAATCACTGATAATGGGTATAATTTTACCACCCAAGAAGTTAAAGATTGGTGTGCTAAGATGGGCATAAAGCTTGATTACGCTTCGGTGTACCACCCGCAAACCAATGGATAGGCAGAAGCACAAGCTTTCTCCCAAGTGGGATGGCCCCATCATTATAGCTGAAGTACTCGCAAGAGGGGCATACCGCCTGCGCAGCTCGTCAGATAACTGCCTCAAACCCAACCCGTGGAATGCCGCTCAGCTTTGGTGTTTCTACTCCTAGTCCGGTGTCGTCATCACCACTCCTCGTTTTCCTTCGGTTTTTATATCTTTCTTTATTTTACTCTTGGAGCTTTAACCTCCCGACCTAGAGTTCCGATAAACTGTAACACGACAGGTCACCATTGTACACATCTTCGGATGTAATACCAAGCTTTACCTGGGGGCTTCTTTTAAAAAGGCCAGTTACAACATTCATCTCGCAACATCTTTTATGATGTTTGAATTAATATCCTTCCCATATCTTTTAAGCCACCATATGCACCTATTTGACTTAAGTCCTTTGCCAAGCTGGGCTGCCTGGCTCCTATGTTTACCCCTACGTTTCTGATTGTTCGGCTAGGAAGTAAAGGGAGCACCACTGCGATTGTTACACTCGGGTAATCCGGGTACGTACCTCAGACGGGTGAAGTCGAAAGCTAGCGTTCTTACAGAAAATAATTGGTAGGCCTCAAGGGAAGTTAAAATAACCAGGCGCTAGCCACCAGCCCACTATTCTTGGTTCCTAAAAACCACGAAACATCCGTGTACCACCGGCATCCGGATTCATGGCTCATGGTCAACATACCATACCCGAAGAAAGGAACCCTTGGAGGAAGTAATTTTTTGGAAGAATTTTCTTACGTTACAAAGTAATATAACATGGATCACTACGCACGTTCTGTCTGTTTGCACCAAATGGCCGGATTACCTGGTTACCAAAAGTATTCCTTGTTCATCAGGGAATACAGTACGGGACACTCACATATCATTGGTCGGGGAGGCGGAAGCCGATGGCCGGTTAAGACAACGTTTTTACCGTGAATCGAGATGGCGTGATGTAAAGTGCATGGATACATAGAATCTCACACCATACTCTTTGTCAATACCATCTATCAAGCTGTCCAAGGCACAATCTTGTTGAGAGTACCAAGCTGTAGGCATTAGTTGGTCATACACTAAGCTAAGAGGTATTTCTTGCCCATCCGGTCCCACGGGTCCAACTCGAGCCATATGTGCAAGTTCGAGTTTGGTAAACTGGGTCTTCACCATTGCCTAGGCCTCGCGCGCTCCTTCCTGGCAGGCCGATTTCTTCCATAATTCAAAGCGCTATCTCGCCCCTTTAAAGCGGCCAGCCAACTCAGCCATGCTCTCTGACGGTATGTCAATGGCCATAATGCCTTGACCATGCTTTTCATGGCCTTTCGGCCTCTCTCATGCATTTTGGTAAGCTCCTTCAAAAGGTTCCCACTAAAGGAACCGGCCTCCTCTTTTGGCGGTCCTTTCAGGAGACCTAGCAAACAGGGGTAGCATGTTTTCTCAAAATATTGTGATCATCCACATACATGCAGTATCAAAATTCGCGACTTACCGAATTTGCCATCTTTTAGCTTCTGGTTCTCCTCCAAGGCATGTGCCAACTGAGGTTTTAAATTCTCGATTTCTTTGGCCTCCCTCTGATTTTCTGCCCTGAGCTCATTCTTCTCCTCATGACTTTGTGTCAGCACTCGCTTGCCAGCCACCAAGTCCCTCCGCAATTGGTTCATGGATTCAGTGGCTACAGGGAGGCATGGTATCAATATGCAGGAAACACTACACAGTTTTTTAAGCATTCTAAAGCTTTTCCACTTACCAGGAATTTTGCTGGTAGCTTTGTTGGCCGCTTCTAGTTCGGCTTTAGTATTGGCCAACTATGTTCGGCTCAGCTCGAGGTCCTCGGATAACTTGTTATTTTGTTCTCTTGCGGCCTGCAAAATCAAGATAATACAGATCCTTAACTCGGCCGTCCCGCCGAAATTCAGGCTTGGGTGCTGATACGTCTCCAACGTATCTATAATTTTTTATTGTTCCATGCTATTATATTACCCCTTTTGGATATTTATGGGCTTTATTTTACACATTTATATCATTTTGGGGACTAACCTAATAACCGGAGGCCCATCCCATATTGCTGTTTTTTTGCCTATTTCAGTATTTCGAAGAAAAGGAATATCAAACAGAGTCCAAACGGAATGAAACCTTTGGGAGCGTGATTTTTGGAACAAACGTGACCCGGAGAGCTTGGAGTGCAAGTCAAGAAGCTTCAGAGGGGCCCACGAGATAGGGGGCGCACCCCCCCTGTAGGGCGCGCCCCCCTGTCTCGTGGGCCCCTCGGGCGGCCATAGACGTACTTCTTCCTCCTATATATACCTACGTAGCCTGAAAACATCCAGGAGAACCACGAAACACAATTTCCACCGCCATAACCTTCTGTATCCGCGAGATCCCATATTGGAGCCTTCGCCGACACTCTGCCGGAGGGGGAGTCAACCACGGAGGGCCTCTACATCAACATCCTTGCCCCTCCGATGAGTTGTGAGTAGTTTACCATAGACCTACGGGTCCATAGTTATTAGCTAGATGGCTTCTTCTCTCTTTTTTGGATCTCAATACAATGTTCTCCCCCTCTCTTGTGGAGATCTATTCGATGTAAACTCTTTTTGCGGTGTGTTTGTCGAGATCCGATGAATTGTGGGTTTATGATCAAGTTTATCTATGAATAATATTTGAATCTTCTCTGAATTCTTTTATGTATGATTGAGTTATCTTTGCAAGTCTCTTTGAATTATTAGTTTGGTTTGGCCTACTAGATTGGTCTTTCTTGCCATGGGAGAAGTGCTTAGCTTTGGGTTCAATCTTGCGGTGTTCTTACCCAGTGACAAAAAGGGTTGCAAGACACGTATTGTATTGTTGCCATCGAGGATAACAAGATGGGGTTTATATCATATTGCATGTGTTTATCCCTCTACATCATGTCACCTTGCTTATTGTGTTACTATGTTCTTATGAACTTAATACTCTAGATGCATGCTGGATAGCGGTCGATGTGTGGAGTAATAGTAGTAGATGCAGGCAGGAGTCGGTCTACTTGTTATGGACGTGATGCCTATATACATGATCATGCCTAGATAATCTCATAACTATGCGCTTTTCTATCAATTGCTCGACAGTAATTTGTTCACCCACCGTAATACTTATGCTATCTTGAGAGAAGCCTGTAGTGAAACCTACGGCCCCCGGGTCTATCTCTTATCATATTTGCTTTCAATCTACCTTTATTTGCATCTTTATTTTTTGCATCTATATTACAAAATACCAAAAATATATTTATCTTATCTTACTATCTTTATTAGATCTCACTTTCGCAAGTGGCCGTGAAGGGATTGACAACCCCTTTATTGTGTTGGTTGCGAGTTCTCAGTTTGTTTGTGTAGGTGCGTGGGACTTTTGAGGAGCCTCCTACTGGATTGATACCTTGGTTCTCAAAACTGAGGGAAATACTTACGCTACACTTTGCTGCATCACCCTCTCCTCTTCGAGGAAAACCAACGCAAGCTCAAGAGGTAGCAAGAAGGATTTCTGGCACCGTTGCCGGGGAGGTCTTCGTTCAAGTCAAGACATACCAAGTACCCATCACAAACTCATCTCCCTCGGATTTACATTATTTGCCATTTGCCTCTCGTTTTCCTCTCCCCCACTTCACCCTTGCCGTTTTATTCGCCCTCTCTTTCCCAATCTCCTCTTCTCCTTTTTGCTTGCTTTCTTCCTCCTTGCTTTTGTTTACCGCTATGTCTGAAATTGGGGAGATTATCGTCGATATGGACAATAATGATAACACAGAAAATCCCGAGGCTCCGGCCGATGATCCCCCTATCTTGCATACTAAAAAGTTTTGAATCAGTAGTGGTAACATCATTGGCAAAGGTGTTATTCAAGATTTCTTTACTTGCGCCGGTGCTTTACCTTCCATGGGTTGTTCTATTCTTCATAGAACTAGTAGTCTTGCTGATGCTATCGCTATGCTTGTAGTTGAACTTGAAAGACAATTTATGCATATGCATCCTTGCATACAAAGAAATTTCCTAGAATTCTCTAATATTGAGCATTCTTCTGTTAAGCGCGTTGTTACTATCTTTTTGGCTCATGAGTTTAGATTTATCATAAGAGAGGCAAAGAAATCTTTGTGCACTATAGGGTGGACGCTGGTCGTCCTCCCATAAAGGCGATCCTCTATGATCAAGAGGAAATTAGACGTTTTCAATCTTCAGACTATGTCGCTTTTAATGAAAACCTTAGAAAAAAGGTTCCTACCAATGTCCTGGTTGATTGCATTAACGAGCTTAATAATGATTTTTCCCTTCGAAACAATGAGCTAGGATACTCTCTTGAGTATAGGCTCACAAGATTTTGCCAAAAGAGTGCTTTTAGTGATGAAATAGTTGTGCACTATGAGGGGCCAAGGGAGGAACCCGTTCCTCCTGTGATTGATCTTGGGGATCTTTGTCCCACTAAATTTAGCCATTTTGATTACTTTTGCTTGCCTCAAAGGAAACTTGCTGCCGAACGTAGAGAATATGAGATGAGCTTTCAAGATCTATCTTACTACTAGATAATAAAGGCGCGCTTTGCCGCGCCCGTCCATCTTTAGAACTGTAATGATGTTTATGCCTAAGAAATTTGGAGTTATAACATGTAATAAATATCGAACACTTGAAACTGAGGATACATTAATGATTCATTGTGAGAAAACAGGGGATGGTTTATACCTGAAGGTAGGGTAATAATGAATATTGCTGCTGCTTTCCTTTAAATTGCGCTTGAAGATTTGTGTTGTTTCCATGTCAGGTCTCATAGATGTAAAGGCAGTATAAAAAATTGTCCTCCTTAAGCATTTTAGCAGTTGTGGAAATTTTGAATTGTTTCGCACTTAACTTCACCACTTAAGCCAAAAATAATGTGCACATGATGTATATTTTTATTCGTTATACTTCTTGAAAGTTAGAAAAATAAATAAAGATCACATATAAATTAAACTAAAGTGGCAGAGCTAAGTTCTTGGAGATTAGCTAAAAATGAGATGAAGAACTTACTCCATCTCCTTTCTCAAAATTTGAAATAGAAGTGCCCATTAACAAGTGAAGAATGGGTAAGTTCTAAAAAATGATCTTCTGTGGTGCTATATATGATGCCATGCTACGAATAACATATATACCTGAATCGCAAATTTTCTCTATCAATTCAAGGTCAGCAATAATGATATCTGTATATGGTTCAGAGAGTCCAAATACTCTAAATTTTCATGAAATAACTAAACATGGCCAATGTTCTGGTCAGTCGATTTCAACCAACTACCAACTGCACATGAGGTATAGCTCCAAATCATGCATAAGGCATGAGGTCTGACCAACAATACTCAATTTTCACTAATCCACCAGTTATCAATTGTGCAAACTCTAGGTACCCCCAGTTTTTATATTACTCGCACAAACTGAGGTCAAAATATACGCAAGCAGGGGCGAACCCACGTTATGGTGAGTGGGGGCCTAGGCACCCACTGAAAATTTGAAATTTCAGTATGATTTGCTTGTGTTTTTGGAAAAATATGCTTAAATTCTTTGAATTTCTATAGAATATGCCCCCACTCAATTAGTTTTCCCCCACTCCAAATACTTTCTAGCTAATCCTCAAATTCTTTTCTGAAAAATAAGTAAATGTGAAGCAGATGCAATGCACGACACTGGGAATATGATCATGCTCATAGATCATCAGCAGAGCAACAACTTTAGTGCTTATCTACTCCCTGTATCATCTTGCCAAAACTACCTACACGGAAAGGTGAGAAGGCATCCAGCCGCCATCCCGCTGGTCGTGTGACCTCTCAACCGTGCTCGCTCGCTAGGGTAGGATTCAGTGACAGGGTCTGGACGAATGACATGCAGCGAATTCTGTTGGTCAGATTGCATTAATATTTTGAGAGAGAGAGAGGGAGGGAGAGAGAGATAGTAGGGAAGAAGAAGGGACATGAATGGCTGAATCGGCGAGAGGTGAAGCCAATACTCTGGGACAAGCATGTCGTCAGTGGGGATGCGCATCGAGCGCCCTGCCCTGGTCTAGGCGAGGTCGTGGTGGAGGTTCTCGGCTGCATGGAGGCGAAGGAGGCGAGGCGCCCCTCCCTCTCGCTTTTTTTACGGGTGCCCCTCCTCGTGTAAATCCTGAACCGTCTGCGCCAGAGAAGCGAAGCCTGAGCGGGCCGCTAAGCAAAGAAGTGATAATGGGCCGTCCAAAATGTCAGGTCCCCGACTCGATGACACATCGATCTAGCCTGTAACACCTCATATCACTTTGCGGCCTCACGCACGGTATCCCCACGGGTGTCGCCTTACCTTTGCCCGGGACCGTTTGCGCCTTTTGGCTCACGTATATGATAGTGTCGCTAGCATCCATATGTTAAGGAGCCCGGGCTGACATGACTAGTTGTAAACCCAAAGTGGCACAGACTTACGGGGACAGGCATCCATGACCCAGCTTCGAACATGTCGGTCATCAGCAAGAGGGTCCGGGCTGTAGCACTGGGCTAGCAGGACTCTGGTAAACCGGGCTGTAGCGGGCTAACAGGACTCCGGTACTCAATGCGTGACATTTCCCCGAAGGGACAGACACCGGAATGAAGAAGGACACATGCCGGCCAGCCTAAGTGTTCCAGAGCAGTAGCAAGCTACCATGGCTCAGTTGTAACACTAGGAGACATTTCCCGGTAAGAGAGGCTACTAAAGATAAACAACTAGATAGTCATATCCCACACATACCAAGCATTTTAATAACATACACACAGTATGCTCGATATGTGCAAATACAACATGGCATCACAACATGACTCTACGACACAAGTACTTTATTTAAGGCTCAGGGAGCCATACATAATCATACACACAGGTACGGGTCACATGACCCAGCATTCAAATCATACAGTCATACAAACCAGCAGCGGAAGTAACTTGTCTGAGTACAGACAACTAGTAGAATAAAAGAGGCTTGGAAAGCCTAGCTATACTACGTGGTCCTTCACAAGCTCAGGATCACCACCTGGGCCTTAGCCTACTCATTGATGTCAACGTCTACGTAGAACCCATCAGAAGGGGTTGCAGCGTCTTCTGTAAAAATGTAAATTATAGCAACATGAGTACAAAGGTACTCAGCAAGACTTACATCAGATCCTACATACATGCACATTTTCAAGAAGGGTTGGTGGAGTTGTTGCAGCAAGCCAGCTTTGACTCTTGGCTAGGCTATCCTACGAGACTCCAACTTGAAATGGTTTTGCGCACACGAGTCCACTACTCACCACTTCAATACACTACCGGGGATCCACCTCCGTCTTCCTACGGAAGAGCCATCCTCGGCACTCACACTTATCTTGAGGCTTTTAGTAGTTTCCATTTACTTGTCTATGAACTGTATAGGCAACCAAGTAGTCCTTTACCGCGGACGCGGCTATTCGAATAGATCATGATAACCCTGCAGGGGTGTACTTCTTCATACATGTTTCCACCACTTAGCGTATGCACATGACATGTGCTCGACAGACTTCAAGCGAAAGCCGACGTGGGTGTAGACCACGACCTACCTAAACACCTAAGTCTCTAGTCCAGGTTTATCGCCTATCCAGGTTCCATCCGCAGGGAGTCCGGCCGAGGTTTCCCATACGGCCCCGAACGATGTGAACAGGGTTCCCGAGATACCTAACGGGTATTCGGTACACCGTTCCACGTACCTACCGCATCACAGCCCACCCCTACGGTCAGCGCTGTCCACGGCCTCCAGTAGGCTACAAACACCAGAAACTACGTGCAACTCCTGGACAGAGAGCTAGGGCGAATAAGAAGTCGAGCGGGGTCATATTTCAGGGCCCAATGCATGGTAGTAGCTGTATCTTAAATCACACATACAGATCTCAATGCTTAAGGTCGGCTTCAATGAAACAACCCACCATGTACTCCTACATGGCCTCTCATCGATACCTTTACCAAATCGTGTTCACCACACCACTCTTATTACCGACATAATCATTTCACTCTAGCCCATCACCCAGATGAACCAGACCTGACACGACTCTAAGCATAGCAGACATAGCAAGGTAGGAACAACACATACATATGGCTCAATCAACTCCTACACATGCTAGTGGGTTTCATCTAGTTACTGTGGCAATGACAGGTCATGCAGAGGAAGTGGGTTCAACTACCGTAGCACACAGCAGTTTGAAACGCGTTGTCTTAATGCAGTAAAAGAGAGCAGGAGCGAGAACATGGGATTGTATCGATATGATCAAATGGTTGGTTGCTTGCCTGATGGTTCGATGCACTGATACGGTTCTTCGTTAGGGTAATCACGGTACTCCTCGGGGGCAGATCCTGCTGCAAGGAACACCGATATACAACCATTACCAAACAATGTGCAACAATATGATGCATGCATGAAACATCGCAATATGAGTGTGTTGGGCTAATGCAGCTAAGACCAGAAGGGTTTGAACCAATTTGAATCAAAGATTCAAATTTCAAACTCAAACATGGCCCTTTAAAGTGTTTTTCCTTGTTCTGCATTAAACATCAAGTTAACTTGTTTAATCATGCATGAAAATAGTACAGATGGATAGATTGGATTTTTCTGATCATTTTTCATATATAATTTGTCTGATTTGGAGTTACAGAATAAAAGTTATGAATTTTTGAAGTTTAATTTATATTCTGGAATTTCTATATTAGAATAATTCCAGAAAATCAATTATTGCGTCAGCCTGACGTCAGTGTGACGTCAGCAGGTCAACGGAACACGTCCGGGTCAAACCTGACAGTGGGTCCCGCATGTCAGGGTGATTAAATTAATTAAAGTTTAATTAAAACTAAACATGTTTAATTAACAGGGCTGGGCCCCACCTGTCATTGACTCAGGGGAGTCAACCAGGGCCCACCCATGGTCAAAGTCAATGCCAGCGGCGCCGGCGTTTAACCGCCAGCGAGCCCGACGCGGCGGCGGGAGTGGTTTTGGCCATTTCGGCCACCAAATGGGTCACGGAGACCACCGGAGTGGAGCTGAGGACGAGCCGCAGCTCTTGGTGGAGTCCGTTGGGGTCGGGGTGGCCGGAGTTGGCGCCGGCGACGACCTTGGCGGCCACCGGAGTTCGGGTGAAAGTGAACTCGGCCTAGGGTGTGCGGGGAGGTGCGGGAAGTGCACGGTTGGGCCCAACGCAGCGTGGTGAGTGCGTTGGCCACCGCGGGTTGGCCGGAGGATGGCCGGGAGCACGTCGGCGACGAGATCCGCGGCGGTGCGTGCGTGTGATCTTCGTGCGGTGGCTACACGGCTCGGGAATGAGAGAGGGAGGGTCGGAGGGGTAGCTAGGCTCACAGTGCTCCCGTAGAGGCCACCGGCGGGGTCGGGGACGAGCTGAGGCGGCGACGGCGTTGAAGGGGATCTCCGGCGACGGCGAGCTCGGGCGAGGTCGGTGCGGTGGTTTCAGGCCGCACGAGCACACGGGGCTCGGCTAGCTCGATGAAGTGGACGGCGGCGGAGCTCCTGGACAGAGTGGCACGGCGTGGGGTTGACGGAGGGCGTGGCTACGGCGAGGGGGTGGCGGCGATGGCGTCGGCCATGGCATGGGAGAGCGAGGGAGAGGAACTGGAGAGGAGAGGGGGTGTTTGGGAGGTTCGGGAGAGAGAGGGAGAGCGATCCACGACGTCACCCGGCGAGTGGAGCGGCGAGGCGGCGAGCAGGTGCGTGGCGCGCGCTGCGGTTGCCGTCGGGCACCTGCCTGCCTGCCTGGCCGGCAAGCAGCTCGCTGGAGCGGCGCTGGGCTAGGCCGGCAGGTGGGCCGGGTGCTGGCGCCAGGTAAGTTTTGCTATTTTCTTTCTGTTTTTTGTTTTTTTAATACTTCTGCAACTTTGTTGAATTAAATAAAATACTTAGGCTACTCCAAAAATCACCAAACTACTCCTGGCCCATAGTTGGATTATTTCCAACATGAAACATTTTAGTTTGGAGATATTTGAGCATTTAAATATTTTATATAATTTTAAATGCCCAAATTCAAATATTTATGATTTAATTCAAAAACCCTAAGCTGGCCTAGGAAAATGTGCACCACTTTTGGCAGAGGTTCTGACCCAAGACAAAAATGATGGGCATTTTAGAAGGGCATTTCAGGTTCATTGAAAAAGTTTTTTTAGTAAACCCTAATTGGATTCAGAGGGGACTGGGGGTTCTGTCATCCCCATTTCAGGTTTCTGATGAAAGATTAAACATGATGCAACACTCTAATGCATGACTAGCTAGGGTGTGACAACTCACCCCCACTCAAAAGAATCTCGTCCCGAGATTTAGGTTCCTCCGGAAAGAGGGCGGGATACTCGAGTCGAAGACGATCCTCCCTTTCCCAAGTTGCTTCATCCTCAGAATGGTGCGACCATTGAACTTTGAGAAACTTGATATTATGACGTCGAGTGGTACGCTCGGCCTGATCGAGGATACGAATGGGGTACTCTCGATATGTAAGATTATCTTGGAGATCAAGCGTTTCGTAGTCCACTCCACGGATAGGATCCGAGAAGCAACGCCTGAGTTGAGAAACGTGGAAGACATTGTGGACTCTGGAGAGGTGCGGAGGTAGTTCCAACTGGTAGGCAACTTCTCCTCGTTTAGCGAGAATGCGAAAAGGTCCAATGTAACGAGGAGCCAATTTGCCTTTGATACCGAAACGATGGGTTCCCTTCAGAGGGGTAACCCGAAGGTAAGCTTTCTCGTCAACCTCGAAAGTCATAGCCTTATGTTTTTGGTCATATTGACTCTTTTGACGAGCTTGGGCTGTTTTCAACTTTTCACGAACGATGCGAACTTGTTCTTCTGCTTCCTGAATCATATCCGGGCCAAAGAATTGTCTTTCCCCGGTCTCTGACCAGTTAAGGGGTGTTCGACACCGTCGTCCATAGAGAACTTCAAAAGGGGCTTTACCCAAGCTAGATTGATAGCTGTTGTTGTAAGCGAATTCGGCAAATGGAAGGCACTTCTCCCAATCCATTCCGAATGAGATAACAGAGGCTCGAAGCATGTCTTCTAGAATCTGGTTGACGCGTTCCACTTGACCACTCGATTGAGGGTGAAAAGCGGTGCTAAAGGAAAGGCGGGTTCCCATAGCGTTTTGGAAACTTTCCCAAAATCGAGAGGTGAAAAGACTTCCTCGATCCGAGTTAATTTCCAAAGGAACACCATGGAGAGACACTATTCGGGAGATGTATAAGTCTGCCAGCTGACTAGCGGTTATACTCTCACGAACAGGTAAGAAATGGGCCACTTTGGAAAGACGATCGACAATGACAAAGATAGCGTTATTCCCTCTCTTGGTCCTGGGAAAACCGGTAATGAAATCCATACCAATTTTATCCCATTTCCATTCAGGAATAGCTAGGGGTTGAAGGGTGCCAGCAGGCCGTTGATGCTCTGCTTTTACACGACGACAGACGTCGCAATTAGCAATATACTGAGCAATTTCTCTCTTCATCCTAGTCCACCAGAACCTCTGGTGTAGGTCCTGATACATCTTAGTACTACCGGGATGAATGGTGAGAGGAGATTCATGAGCCTCCTTAAGGATCAACTGTCATAGATGCTGGTTCTTGGGAACCACTAAACGGTTCCCAAAGTACACAACACCATGATCATTTGTGGAGAAACAACTAGCACCTCCGCTAGCAATGTTCTCCTTGATTTTAGATATTCCCTTATCTCGCTTCTGGGCAGCGATGATTTGATCCGTAAGAGTAGGTTTCGCCACCAAGGTGGAAAGGAAACCTTGAGGGACAATGTGAAGGTTAAGCTTCCGAAATTCCTCATGGAGAAGCGGTTGACTTTGTTGTAACATCAGGTTGTTACAATAAGATTTACGACTTAGCGCATCGGCCATGACGTTGGCTTTCCCTGGGGTGTAAGTTATTCCTAAGTCGAAATCTGTGATCAACTCAACCCAACGTCTTTGCCTGAGATTCAAATCCGGTTGGGTGAAAATGTACTTCAGACTTTGGTGATCAGTGAATATTTCGCAACGATTACCAAGGAGGTAATGTCGCCAGGTTTTAAGTGCATAGACTACAGCTGCAAGCTCTAGATCATGAGTAGGATAATTCTCCTCATGTGGGTGCAATTGCCGTGAAGCGTAAGCAATTACGTGTCGATCTTGCATGAGAATACAGCCTAGTCCTTGTCGCGAGGCGTCGCAGTAGATAACAAAGTCCTTGGAGAAGTCTGGCGGTACCAGAACGGGAGCAGAAGTCAGGCGTCTTTTCAGTTCCTGAAAGCTGTGCTCACATTGTGGAGTCCATTCAAACTTTTTATCTTTCTTGAGGAGTTCGGTTAGAGGTTTAGCAACTTTGGAGAAGTTTTCGACGAAGCGACGGCAATAGCTCGCTAAGCCCAGAAAACTCCGAACTTGCTTGACCGATTCAGGTGGAGTCCAATTAAGGACGGCTTGAACTCGCTCAGGGTTAACAGCAATACCTTTACCAGATATTACATGACCCAGATAGGTCACTTCCGACAACCAGAATTCACATTTAGAAAATTTGGCATAAAGGCGATGCTCTCGAAGTTTCTTCAACACTAGCCTTAGATGTTCGGCATGTTCTTCCTCGTTCTTGGAGTAGATGAGTATATCATCGAGATAAACTACGACGAATTTATCCAAATACTCCATGAAGATTGAGTTCATTAACCGAGAAAAAGTGGCTGGAGCGTTGGTTAAACCGAAGGACATGACGGTGTACTCGTATTGGCCATAACGAGTAACAAAGGCCGTTTTAGGAATGTCCCCGTTTCTAATTTTGATTTGATGGTAGCCCAACCTCAAATCCATCTTGGAGAAGACTGAGGATCCAGCGAGCTGATCATACAGGTCGTTGATCCTGGGGAGCGGATATTTGTTCTTGATTGTGACCAAATTGACCGGTCGGTAATCTACAACCATCCGGTCCGTACCATCCTTCTTCTTGACGAAGAGGACGGGGCAAGCCCACGGAGATGAACTAGGTCGGATGAAACCCTTTTTCAAGGACTCATCGAGTTGTTTCTTAAGCTCGGCTAGTTCTAGTGGTGCCATCTTATAGGGTCTTCTAGCAATCGGAACGGTTCCTGGAATGAGGTCTATTACGAACTCAACATCCCTGTCAGGTGGAACACCTGGCAATTCCTCTGGGAAGACATCCGGGAAGTCACGGACTACCGGAACGTCCTCAAGGTCTGGCAAAGGGCTGGCGTTAAGAGAATATAATTGTCGCTTGGCTAATCGGGTCAAGACATTGACTATCTTGCCCGAAGGGTGAGTGAGTTGAACAGTCCTAGAGAAACAATCAATTTTGGCATGATGAGCTGACATCCAGTCCATACCCAGAATGATATTAATATCTGAAGATTTAAGGGCTATCAAAGATGCGAGGAAAACAAGTCTGTCGACTTGGATTTCATTTCCATGGCTTACTCTAGAAGTTTGCCATTTGGATCCCGGAGTTTGAATTACCATAGAGGCTGGCATGTCACAGAATGCGATGTTATGCAAACGAGCATAGTTTTCAGATATAAAAGAATGAGAGGCTCCTGTGTCAAAAAGAACAGATGCCGGGTGGCAATTAACAAGGAGCGTACCGAGAACGACGTTGGGATCCTCTTGAGCTTCTTCGGCAGAGATACAGTTGACATGGCCACGTGTAGCGGTGGCCGGCTTGGCGTGGAACACTTTCCCTGCCGGCTTGCCACGGCCAACAGCTTTAGCAGACTGGTTGGGGTTGGTCTGGGGACACTCACGCATATAGTGACCAGATTCCCCACACTTGAAACAGGTCACGGAACTGGTACGTGGGGGAGCATTGTTGGTTGGACCCCCATAGGGCTTGGCTGGTGTAGACTGTTGAACAGGGCGAGGCGCCTGGAAAGATGGCCTCGGTGTGAACCTGGGTGGCAGGGCGGTGTTGGGCACCCACACGCGGCGCTTCTGAGGACCAGCACCGGATGAGGAACCCATGTCACGGCCATGCTTGCGTGTTGCATCATAATCAGTCTGACCAGTTTCAGCACTGATGGCCTTGTTAACAAGTTTCTGAAAAGATGTGCACTCATGCAGACGGAGGTCGCGGCGAAGCTCAGGACTAAGTCCCTTACGGAACCTTGCTTGCTTCTTAGCATCAGTAGAAACTTCCTCAGTGGCATATCGTGCGAGGTTACCGAACTCCCTGCTGTAAGCATCCACAGAGAGTCGGCCCTGAGTGAAACTGCAGAATTCCTCACGTTTACGATCCATGAGACCCTCCGGAATGTGATGTTCACGGAAAGCCTCGCTGAATTCAGCCCAGGTTGTGACATGACCTGCTGGGCGCATAGCTCCATAATTCTCCCACCATAGACTGGCGGGGCCTTCAAGATGATATGCAGCAAAGGTGACCTTGTCAGCCTCAGCTACCAGCGCGGAACGCAGCTTGTGAGAGATACTGCGAAGCCAGTCATCAGCGTCGAGAGGCTCGACGGAGTGGTGGAACGTGGGTGGATGTAACTTGATGAAATCACTGAGTGACACCACGTTAGTCCTCTGATGATGTGCTGTGTTCTGTTCAATTCGCTCCAACAAACGGTTGGTCTCCCGTTTATTTCTCTCAGCTTCCATCATAACCTCGGCTAGGGAAGGAGGATGAGGCAGATTTGCATTCCTGACTTCACTGCCTTCGGCCTGCTCTTGAGGAGCAGGGTTAGTGCGCGTGTTGACCATCCTAGGTAACCAAGACAATGATTTAGTCAGGATGATAAAATTCCGACATAGGATACAGAATGTAAGGAATAACTCGGAATGCAAGATGATCATCCGTATGACATGGTAGATACAGAAACTGCTTCTTTATTCCATCGTCATACACACCATACAAGGTTTAGTACAAGACCAAACAAGGTACTATTACGGTGAAAGGAAGATTACATCACATCGGAGGCATCCCAAGCTCCTATACATTATTTTTCTACACCTCCGGAAGACGATACAAACTAGGTCATATCCCACGAGTCACGCGGGACGATAGACGACACCGCTAACACGAACTAGTGATACTACTACTAACTCAGACCGATCCGTAGTAGTCCTCGTAGAAGTCACCTCCATAGCCTGGAAACTCAACATGATCATCCGGGAACAGACGATCCCGCGGAGCTTGAGGACCATAGGGACTAGGATGAGGTCTTGGACCAACAGACGGTGGCCTGCGGGGACCGCGAGGTGGGGTGATGCCTCCTACATCACGCCAACCCATCACGTCTGGCAGAGCAGATCTCACAGGATAGAGATCGCGCATATCCGAATATCCAGCTTGCACCGCCGGTGCAAACCGAGTCAATGTGGCCCAATGGACAGCACGGGTATTAAAAAGCTCTAGCCTCAAGGCCGATTTTCACGGTCCTTATCCTCGAGCATCTCAGCAGTGGTGCGAGTCCGTGAATCCTCCTGAGTGGGGTCAGCATAGATAGCCTGGAGATACCCTTGTGCTCCCGGAAGTGATCCTGGCATATACCGGAAATCAGAGTCCCGAAATAGGCCAGATCTGACTCGCATGATGGTCATCATAGAGTAGGCGGCGTCCTGCACAGCCATCTCAATAGTAACCCCGAGTCCATAGGAGCAGTGAAGGGGCTCGGTGGATCCAGGATAAGATGGAAATATCCTGACAGTGCAGAGATACTGGCTTTGATTAAAGTCCCGAAATTGCTCTTCGACCGTGTACTCAGGATACCAACGGTATCCAGCCTCAGTCATTACCCTGACCAACATGGCAGTATGGCCGGGTACATCTAGGCATCGAGTCAGGCGAACCACTTGATTGAGGTCGCGAGTGGCCATCTGAAAGTACAATCATAATGCAAAGGCATTAGAATTTCTAGCAAAATTTCGGCAGCATAACAGCTGTAAATGCTCAAGAAGGATTTTGAGACAGTTGACAAAGGATTTCATACACACTCAACATCATCATATCAAGTCTGAGTCCATCCTAGCAACATAATGTGGTAGTAGAACTGAACTAGGCTTGTATTCATCAAACCTATAAGGTACTACTGATTAGTAACACGTGAACCTGATAGAGAGAAAAGATCCTAATTCCTTAACCCCCGGTGGAAGAATAGTCCGACTCAGATCAGAATGTCATAAGATAAAGGAGTAAAAAGAGCCTTACGTTCCAACCCACAAACAATTCCCCTACATATAACTAAAGAATTTCTAGACTCGACATCGACCAGTTTGGCTTGGAGAACCTACAGGCAGTCCGGCTCTGATACCAACGCTGTCAGGACCCCGACTCGATGACACATCGATCTAGCCTGTAACACCTCATATCACTTTGCGGCCTCACGCACGGTATCCCCACGGGTGTCGCCTTACCTTTGCCCGGGACCGTTTGCGCCTTTTGGCTCACGTATATGATAGTGTCGCTAGCATCCATATGTTAAGGAGCCCGGGCTGACATGACTAGTTGTAAACCCAAAGTGGCACAGACTTACGGGGACAGGCATCCATGACCCAGCTTCGAACGTGTCGGTCATCAGCAAGAGGGTCCGGGCTGTAGCACTGGGCTAGCAGGACTCCGGTAAACCGGGCTGTAGCGGGCTAACAGGACTCCGGTACTCAATGCGTGACATTTCCCCGAAGGGACAGACACCGGAACGAAGAAGGACACATGCCGGCCAGCCTAAGTGTTCCAGAGCAGTAGCAAGCTACCATGGCTCAGTGGTAACACTAGGAGACATTTCCCGGTAAGAGAGGCTACTAAAGATAAACAACTAGATAGTCAGATCCCACACATACCAAGCATTTTAATAACATACACACAGTATGCTCGATATGTGCAAATACAACATGGCATCACAACATGACTCTACGACACAAGTACTTTATTTAAGGCTCAGGGAGCCATACATAATCATACACACAGGTACGGGTCACATGACCCAGCATTCAAATCATACAGTCATACAAACCAGCAGCGGAAGTAACTTGTCTGAGTACAGACAACTAGTAGAATAAAAGAGGCTTGGAAAGCCTAGCTATACTACGTGGTCCTTCACAAGCTCAGGATCACCACCTGGGCCTTAGCCTACTCATTGATGTCAACGTCTACGTAGAACCCATCAGAAGGGGTTGCAGCGTCTTCTGTAAAAATGTAAATTATAGCAACATGAGTACAAAGGTACTCAGCAAGACTTACATCAGATCCTACATACATGCACATTTTCAAGAAGGGTTGGTGGAGTTGTTGCAGCAAGCCAGCTTTGACTCTTGGCTAGGCTATCCTACGAGACTCCAACTTGAAATGGTTTTGCGCACACGAGTCCACTACTCACCACTTCAATACACTACCGGGGATCCACCTCCGTCTTCCTACGGAAGAGCCATCCTCGGCACTCACACTTATCTTGAGGCTTTTAGTAGTTTCCATTTACTTGTCTATGAACTGTATAGGCAACCAAGTAGTCCTTTACCGCGGACGCGGCTATTCGAATAGATCATGATAACCCTGCAGGGGTGTACTTCTTCATACATGTTTCCACCACTTAGCGTCTGCACACGACATGTGCTCGGCAGACTTCAAGCGAAAGCCGACGTGGGTGTAGACCACGACCTACCTAAACACCTAAGTCTCTAGTCCAGGTTTATCGCCTATCCAGGTTCCATCCGCAGGGAGTCCGGCCGAGGTTTCCCATACGGCCCCGAACGATGTGAACAGGGTTTCCGAGATACCTAACGGGTATTCGGTACACCGTGCCACGTACCTACCGCATCACAGCCCACCCCTACGGTCAGCGCTGTCCACGGCCTCCAGTAGGCTACAAACACCAGAAACTACGTGCAACTCCTGGACAGAGAGCTAGGGCAAATAAGAAGTCGAGCGGGGTCATATTTCAGGGCCCAATGCATGGTAGTAGCTGTATCTTAAATCACACATACAGATCTCAGTGCTTAAGGTCGGCTTCAATGAAACAACCCACCATGTACTCCTACATGGCCTCTCATCGATACCTTTACCAAATCGTGTTCACCACACCACTCTTATTACCGACATAATCATTTCACTCTAGCCCATCACCCAGATGAACCAGACCTGACACGACTCTAAGCATAGCAGGCATAGCAAGGTAGGAACAACACATACATATGGCTCAATCAACTCCTACACATGCTAGTGGGTTTCATCTAGTTACTGTGGCAATGACAGGTCATGCAGAGGAAGTGGGTTCAACTACCGTAGCACACAGCAGTTTGAAACGCGTTGTCTTAATGCAGTAAAAGAGAGCAGGAGCGAGAACATGGGATTGTATCGATATGATCAAATGGTTGGTTGCTTGCCTGATGGTTCGATGCACTGATACGGTTCTTCGTTAGGGTAATCACGGTACTCCTCGGGGGCAGATCCTGCCGCAAGGAACACCGATATACAACCATTACCAAACAATGTGCAACAATATGATGCATGCATGAAACATCGCAATATGAGTGTGTTGGGCTAATGCAGCTAAGACCAGAAGGGTTTGAACCAATTTGAATCAAAGATTCAAATTTCAAACTCAAACATGGCCCTTTAAAGTGTTTTTCCTTGTTCTGCATTAAACATCAAGTTAACTTGTTTAATCATGCATGAAAATAGTACAGATGGATAGATTGGATTTTTCTGATCATTTTTCATATATAATTTGTCTGATTTGGAGTTACAGAATAAAAGTTATGAATTTTTGAAGTTTAATTTATATTCTGGAATTTCCTATATTAGAATAATTCCAGAAAATCAATTATTGCGTCAGCCTGACGTCAGTGTGACGTCAGCAGGTCAACGGAACACGTCCGGGTCAAACCTGACAGTGGGTCCCGCATGTCAGGGTGATTAAATTAATTAAAGTTTAATTAAAACTAAACCTGTTTAATTAACAGGGCTGGGCCCCACCTGTCATTGACTCAGGGGAGTCAACCAGGGCCCACCCGTGGTCAAAGTCAATGCCAGCGGCGTCGGCGTTTAACCGCCGGCGATCCCGACGCGGCGGCGGGAGTGGTTTTGGCCATTTCGGCCACCAAATGGGTCACGGAGACCACCGGAGTGGAGCTGAGGATGAGCCGCAGCTCTTGGTGGAGTCCGTTGGGGTCGGGGTGGCCGGAGTTGGCGCCGGCAACGACCTTGGCGGCCACCGGAGTTCGGGTGAAAGTGAACTCGGCCTAGGGTGTGCGGGGAGGTGCGGGAAGTGCACGGTTGGGCCCAACGCAGCGTGGTGAGTGCGTTGGCCACCGCGGGTTGGCCGGAGGATGGCCGGGAGCACGTCGGCGATGAGATCCGCGGCGGTGCGTGCGTGTGATCTTCGTGCGGTGGCTACACGGCTCGAGAATGAGAGAGGGAGGGTCGGAGGGGTAGCTAGGCTCACAGCGCTCCCGTAGAGGCCACCGGCGGGGTAGGGGACGAGCTGAGGCGGCGACGGCATTGAAGGGGATCTCCGGCGACGGCGAGCTCGGGCGAGGTCGGTGCGGTGGTTTCGGGCCGCACGAGCACACGGGGCTCGGCTAGCTCGATGAAGTGGACGGCGGCGGAGCTCCTGGACAGAGTGGCATGGCGTGGGGTTGACGGAGGGCGTGGCTACGGCGAGGGGGTGGCGGCGATGGCGTCGGCCTTGGCGTGGGAGAGCGAGGGAGAGGAACTGGAGAGGAGAGGGGGTGTCTGGGAGGTTCGGGAGAGAGAGGGAGAGCGATCCACGACGTCACCCGGCGAGTGGAGCGGCGAGGCGGCGAGCAGGTGCGTGGCGCGCGCTGCGGTCGCCGTCGGGCACCTGCCTGCCTGCCTGGCCGGCAAGCAGCTCGCTGGAGCGGCGCTGGGCTGGGCCGGCAGGTGGGCCGGGTGCTGGCGCCAGGTAAGTTTTGCTATTTTCTTTCTGTTTTCTGTTTTTTAATACTTCTGCAACTTTGTTGAATTAAATAAAATACTTAGGCTACTCCAAAAATCACCAAACTACTCCTGGCCCATAGTTGGATTATTTCCAACATGAAACATTTTAGTTTGGAGATATTTGAGCATTTAAATATTTTATATAATTTCAAATGCCCAAATTCAAATATTTATGATTTAATTCAAAAACCCTAAGCTGGCCTAGGAAAATGTGCACCACTTTTGGCAGAGGTTCTGACCCAAGACAAAAATGATGGGCATTTTAGAAGGGCATTTCAGGTTCATTGAAAAAGTTTTTTTTAGTAAACCCTAATTGGATTCAGAGGGGACTGAGGGTTCTGTCATCCCCATTTCAGGTTTCTGATGAAAGATTAAACATGATGCAACACTCTAATGCATGACTAGCTAGGGTGTGACACAAAACGTATTCCCACTGGAAAAGGCCCGCTCAACCATAGGCCACCAAGGCCGGTTTCCGAAGCAGCGGCCCGAGCGGGGTTCGTGGGACGACAGTGAAAGATCTCAGACGTTCAACAATGTGATCGAACGGTAAAGAGCCCCAAATCACTGTGAGGCATCGTAGGTGGCTCAATTTTACTGTTTCTCAATTACGGCACCACTTAGATCTATCTTTGCTTTTTATACCTAGCTAGGGGCGTTAAACAATAGCGCTAGTTGGGAGGCAACCCAATTTTCTTTATGTTTTTTGTTTTTGCTCCTGTTTAGTAATAAATCTTGCATCTACCTTCTATTTCGATGTGTTTTTATCTTTTAATTAGTGTTTGTGCCAAGTAGAACCTATAGGATAACCTACGATGATAGTTGATTTGATTCTGCTGAAAAACAGAAACTTTGCACGCACTAATATAATTTTGTTAAATCACAGTAACGTGATTTTGCGTTGATTCTTTTTGATGCTGTTCAATAAACAAGTTTTCCAGGACTTCCTATTTTGGTAGGACTTTTAGAGTTCCAGAAGTTTGCGCTAGTTACAGATTGCTACAGACTGTTCTGTTTTTGACAGATTCTGTTTTTCATGTGTTGTTTGCTTATTTCAATGCATCTATGGCTAGTAATTCAGTCTATGAACCATAAAGAAGTTGGAATACAGTAGGTTTAACACCAAATTAAATAAAAAATGAGTTCATTGCAGTACCTTATGTGGTGGTTTTGTTTTCTTTCACTAACGGAGCTTATAAGATTTCCTGTTGAGTTTTGTGTTGTGAAGTTTTCAAGTTTTGGGTAAAGCTTTTATGGACTATGGAATAAGGAGTGGCAAGAGCCTAAGCTTGGGGATGCCCATGGCACCCCAAGATATTCAAGAATAGCCAAAAGCCTAAGCTTGGGGATGCCCCGGGATGGCATCCCCTCTTTCGTCTTCGTTCATTGGTAACTTTACTTGGAGCTATATTTTTGTTCGCCACATGATATGTGTTTTGCTTGGAGCATCGTGTATTATATTAGTCTTTGCTTTTTAGTTTACCACAATCATCCTTGCTGTACACACCTTTTGGGAGAAGTCTATTTGATTAGAATTTGCTAGAATACTCTATGTGCTTCACTTATATCTTTTGAGCTTGATAGTTTTTGCTCTAGTGCTTCACTTATATCTTTTAGAGCATGGTGGTGTCTTAATTTTGAAGAAATTGCTAGTCTCTCATGCTTCACTTATATTATTTTGAGAGTCTTTTAGAACATCATGGTATTTGCTATGATCATAAAGTTGGTCCTAGAATGATGAGCATCCAAGTTGGGTATAATAAAAACTATCATAGAAAGTGAATTGGATGCTATGATCAATTTGATCCTTGATAATTATTTTGAGATATGGAGGTAGTGATATTAAAGTCATGCTAGTTGGGTGATTATGAATTTAAAGAATGCTTGAGTTGAAGCTTGTGACTCCCGTAGCATGTACGTATGGTGAACCGCTTTGTGATGAAGTTGGAGCACAATTTTATTTATTGAGTGTCTTCCTTATGAGTGGAGGTCGGGGACGAGCGATGGTCTTTTCCTACCAATCTAACCCCCTAGGAGCATGCGCGTAGTGCTTTGGTTTTTGATGACTTCTAAATTTTTGCAACAAGTATATGAGTTCCTTTGATTAATATTGAGTCCATGGATTATACGCACTCTTTCACCCTTCCACCATTGCTAGCCTCTCTTGTACCGTGCAACTTTTGCCGGTACCATACACCCACCATTTACCTTCCTCAAAACAGCCACCATACCTACCTATTATGGCATTTCCATAGCCATTCCGAGATATATTGCCATGCAACTTTCCACCATTCCGTTCATATGACACGCATTACTTTTGTCATATTGCTTTTTGCATGATCATGTAGTTGACATTGTATTTGTGGCAAGGCCACTTTCATAATTTTCATACATGTCGCTCTTGATTCATTGCATATCCTGGTACACCGCCGGAGGCATTCATATAGAGTCACATCTTGTTCTAGCTTTGAGTTGTAAATCCATAAAAGTGTGATGATCTTCATTATTAGAGCATTGTCCTAGTGAAGAAAGGATGATGAAGACTATGATTCCCCCACAAGTCGGGATGAGACTTCGGACTTTACAAAAAGAAAAAAAAGAAAGAAAAAAAGGGAAAGGCCAAAGAAAAAGGGAAGGACAAAAAAAAGAGAAAAAAAAGAAAAAAAGAAAAGAAAAAAAAATAAAATGAGAGAAAAAGAGAGAAGGGACAATGCTACTATCTCTTTTTCCACACTTGTGCTTCAAAATAGCACCATGATTTTCATGTTAGAGAGTCTTATATGTTGTCACTTTCATATACTAGTGGGAATTTTTCATTATAGAACTTGGCTTGTATATTCTAATGATGGGCTTCCTGAAAGTGCCCTAGGTCTTCGTGAGCAAGCGAGTTGGATGCACCCCACTTAGTTTCTTTTATTGAGCTTTCATATATTTATAGCTCTAGTGCACCCATTGCATGGCAATCCCTACTCACTCACATTGGTATCTATTAATGGGCATCTCCATAGCCCGTTGATACGCCTAGTTGATGTGAGACTATCTTCTCCTTTTTGTCTTCTCCACAACCACCATTCCATTCCAGATATAGTGCTATGTCCATGGCTCACGCTCATGTATTGCGTGAAAGTTGAAAAAGTTTGAGATTATTAAAGTATGAAACAATTGCTTGGCTTGTCATCGGGGTTGTGCATGATTAAATACTTTGTGTGATGAAGATAGAGCATAGCCAGACTATATGATTTTGTAGGGATAACTTTCTTTAACCATGTTATTTTGAGAAGACATGATTACTTTGATTAGTATGCTTGAAGTATTACTATTTCTTATGTCAATATGAACTTTTATTTTGTATTCATTTGGATCTGAACATTCATGCCACAATAAAGAAAAATTACATGATGAATTATGATAGGTAGCATTCCACATCAAAAATTTCTTTTTTATCATTTACCTACTCGAGGACGAGCAGGAATTAAGCTTGGGGATGCTTGATACGTCTCCAACGTATCTATAATTTTTGATTGTTCCATGCTATTATGTTACCCCTTTTGGATGTTTATGAGCTTTATTTTACACATTTATATCATTTTTGGGACTAACCTACTAACCAGAGGCCCAGACCACACTATTAGGGAAAAGCCTATACACAGAATCTTATCAGCAACGCGCTTTAAAATAAGGTGTTGCTGATAATTAGCAGTAGCGTGCTCACCAGTAACTCGTTGCTGAAACAAATATAGCAGTAGCGCGCCCTCTCAAAGATGCACTACTGCTACAATTCCCACGAGGCCGCCGCGAGGCTAGTTATAGCAGCAACGCGTTATAACGACGGGCGCTACTGCTACGTAGCATAGTAGCAGCGCATTTCTTGAATAAGCGCTATGCTAAGTTTACTACAAAAATTTAGTCCCACCTTGCTCCGTGAAGAGAGTTTTTACCACCTTAAATATGTTACTTCTCAAACTTTGACAAGCACTTGGTCTTCATTGAACTCTATGTGTAGAATTTGTGGCTGCAATATGAGTCTTCACCTGCTCCTAAACCGGTGAGGACTCATATTGACAAATCATATTGTACACAAAAAGATCGTTGATGATCAATGTATTTTTGATATATTGAACAAAGTCTATTTTTACATGCTGACACATAGCAGTAGCGCTTTATTGTGAAAGGCGCTGCTGCTAGATAGCTTAGCAGTAGCGTCTTTTCCTACAGCGCGCTACTGCTAAGCCATTCATCTCCCACCCCATCTCCTCTATACGACCCACTCACACAGTCACACACTCATCATTGGACCCCCTCTCAATCCCCCGCGCCGGTCCACCCCCATCGCCCCTCCTTCGTCTGCGCCGCCGTCACCTCCTCCTCCTTGCTGGACTCGGTACCGGCCTCCTCCTCCGTCCTCCCTCTCCACTCGCCGCTGGCCGGCCCCTCCTCGCTCCGCCTTCCTCCTCCGTCCTTCCTCCACTGGCCGCGCCGGCCAGCCCCTCCTCGCTCCGCCTTCCTCCTCCATCCTAATCTCTTCTCCCTTCTTGAGTCGCCCCTCCTTCTCCCTCCTGCCCGCTACATTTTGATTTAGTAGGCTAGTTCATATGCAACATTTTGATTTAGTTGATATAATTTAGTTGATTTAGTAGGCTAGTTGATTTAGTTGACTTAGAACATTTTGATTTAGTTGATTTAGTAGGCTAGTTCATTAGTTGATTTAGTTGACTTAGAACATTTTGATTTAGTTGATTTAGTAGGCTAGTTGATTTAGTTGACTTAGAACATTTTGATTTAGTTGATTTAGTAGGCTAGTTCATTTAGTTGATTTAGTTGACTTAGAACATTTTGATTTAGTTGATTTAGTAGGCTAGTTCATTTAGTTGATTTAGAACATTTTGATTTAGTTGATTTAGTGGGCTAGTTGATTAGTTGATTTAGAACATTTTGATTTAGTTGATTTAGTAGGCTAGTTGATTAGTTTGACTTAGAACATTTTGATTTAGTTGATTTAGTAGGCTAGTTCATATGCAACATTTTGATTTAGTTGATATGATTTAGTTGATTTAGTAGGCTAGTTGATTTAGAACATTTTGATTTAGTTGATTTAGTAGGCTAGTTGATTTAGTTGACTTAGAACATTTTGATTTAGTTGATCGTTAATCCTTTGCTCATATTGCTTTAAGAAAAATGGCGCCACCACCACCACCACTATGTCGACTGTGCAAGTCAAGATGCGCTAGCAGCCTTGCAACCGGCAAGTTGTTCGGCATCTACTTCCAGCCAAGTTTTTGTCATGCGGCGGTAAGAAATTAGATGAAATGTAATAACTATTTTAATTTTTAGTGTTGGCATTACTGCATTGTGTCATTTTGCTTATTTTACACAGATCGTCCCATGCAATGTGAGGTTGAAATTCAACAAGCTGACAGGAGACAGTGTGACATTTGAGGCTCCTGGGGGGCCGTACACTATGGAGGTCGAGAAAGGACGCAATATGTCGCAGATTGGAGGAGATGGATGGGCCCGTTTCGTCGCTCGCATGCGTCTTACTGGTGGTGAGTTGATCAGCTTCTCCTTCCGAGCAGAAAGACCCAAGCTAGCTGTCATTTATCTCAACCTGGTGGAAGATGATGAAGATGACGAAGATGATGAAGATGATGAAGATGATGAAGATAATGAGGACCCACTCAATGAAGATGATGAGGACCCAGTTCATGAAGCCATCGTAGCTCAAAGAACAAGGCTGAGTGAGGAGGAGGTGTCCAATCTGTGGGACATAATTCCGCCACGTGCTGAATTTGTTGGGGTGCCATTCGTGATCCGCTTGACAAATACCATGGTTGATCGACATGATATGGTATGTTATACTTACAAATGCAAATTATCCGATGAATTACTTAGTGTACAGTCCAATGATATGGTATGTTGTGTGGAATCTAGTCGATGATATGTTTTAGTGTAGAGTTTGATCACATGCTTATGAGTGTAGAATCTAAGGAAACTATTAATAGTGTAGATAATCCATATGTACTTATTTGCGAGGCTATTTATTAATTAATATGTTTTTCTTATTCAGAAATTGGCAAAGAGCATATCTGTGAGTTATGGTATCGAGCCTGATGAAGAAGGCTCAGCTGGACTACGCCTTACTGCAAGGGGATCCGTCACAACCTGTACTTACCGCGTGGACACGGACGGCCGCACACACTTAAACTCGGTTGGGTGGAAGAAATTCCTCAATGGCAAGAATCTTCGTGTAGGACAGGCCATCCTAATTACTATCATGAACACCAACCGCACAGGCTTGAGGATGATGATTGTCTTCAATATCATCTAGAACTACATATGTGTGTGTGGCTATATCATCTAGAACTACATATGTGTGTGTGGCTATATCATCTAGAACTACGTATGATGATCGTCGTCGATATCATCTAGAACTACATATGATGATGGCCGTTGATATGACCTTGTACTGCTTGAGGATGCATGTTGACTATGCATGAAATTGTTTTCTAGTACTCCCTTCGTTCCAAATTACTCGTCGTGCTTTGAACTAAAACCACGATGAGTAATCTGGAACGAAGGGAGTACTACCTAGTAATGGTTTATGAATTTGATATCTACTAGCAGTACCTACTATCTAGTATCGGAAAGGGAAACTGAAAGGGAAAGGGGAAACTGAAAGGGAAAGGGGTGCTGGGAAAATGATGAAAGATATAGCAGTAGCGAGGGATGGAGAAATCGCTACAACCAGGTAATAGTAGCGTGTTCTTAAAAAGCGTTGCTGATATCGTCAACAGTAGTAGCATGGGTAAGGGCCGCTCTACACTATGAGTTAGCTGTAGCGCCTTATTAGTAGCGCGGCCACCCGCGCTACTGCTAGCCTCAAAACCAGCGCTACTACTAGGGTTTTCCCTAGTAGTGCCATATTGCTGTTTTTTTTTGCCTATTTCAGTATTTCGAAGAAAAGGAATATCAAACGGAGTCCAAACGGAATGAAACCTTCGGGAGCGTGATTTTTGGAACAAACGTGTTCCAGAGAGCTTGGAGTGCTAGTCAAGAAGCTTCTGAGGGCCCCACGAGATAGGGCCCCCCCCCTGTAGGGCGCGCCCCCTGTCTCGTAGGCCCCTCGGGCAGCCACTGACGTACTTCTTCCTCCTATATATACCTACGTACCCCGAAAACATCCAGGAGCACCACGAAACACAATTTCCACCGCCGTAACCTTCTGTATCCGCGAGGTCCCATCTTGGAGCCTTTGCAGGCACTCTGTCGGAGGGGGAATCAACCGCGGAGGGCCTCTACATCAACATCCTTGCCCCTCCGATGAGTTGTGAGTAGTTTACCACAGACCTGCGGGTCCATAGTTATTAGCTAGATGGCTTCTTCTCTCTTTTTTGGATCTCAATACAATGTTCTCCCCCTCTCTTGTGGAGATCTATTCGATGTAAACTCTTTTTGCGGTGTGTTTGTCGAGATCCGATGAATTGTCGGTTTATGATCAAGTTTATCTATGAATAATATTTGAATCTTCTCTGAATTCTTTTATGTATGATTGAGTTATCTTTGCAAGTCTCCGCGAATTATCAGTTTGGTTTGGCCTACTAGATTGGTCTTTCTTGTCATGGGAGAAGTACTTAGCTTTGGGTTCAATCTTGCGGTGTTCTTACCCAGTGACAGAAAGGGTTGCAAGACACGTATTGTATTGTTGCCATCGAGGATAACAAGATGGGGTTTATATCATATTGCATGTGTTTATCCCTCTACATCATGTCACCTTGCTTATTGCGTTACTATGTTCTTATGAACTTAATACTCTAGATGCATGCTGGATAGCGGTCGATTTGTGGAGTAATAGTAGTAGATGCAGGCAGGAGTCGGTCTACTTGTTATGGACGTGATGCCTATATACATGATCATGCCTAGATAATCTCATAACTATGCGCTTTTCTATCAATTGCTTGATAGTAATTTGTTCGCCCACCGTAATACTTATGCTATCTTGAGAGAAGCCTCTAGTGAAACCTACGGCCCCCGGGTCTATCTCTTATCATATTTGCTTTCAATCTACCTTTATTTGCATCTTTACTCTTTGCATCTATATTACAAAATACCAAAAATATATTTATCTTATCTTACTATCTTTATTAGATCTCACTTTCGCAAGTGGCCGTGAAGGGATTGACAACCCCTTTATCGCGTTGGTTGCGAGTTCTCAGTTTGTTTGTGTAGGTGTGTGGGACTTTTGAGGAGCCTCCTACTGGATTGATACCTTGGTTCTCGAAACTGAAGGAAATACTTACGCTACACTTTGCTGCATCACCCTCTCCTCTTCGAGGAAAACCAATGCAAGCTCAAGACGTAGCAGGGGATACAAGGTTACGTATTATGATATGCTCTTAAGCTATTTAAAGTTCGCACCTGCATTTTGGTAGAAAAGAGACCGGCGATCCCTTCAAGCCCTGTTCGGGCCACTCTAAGGTATGTGTCCAACGAATTAAATGTATTGAACTCCTGGTTGGTAAAGGCAACATGGCGCAAGTATTCTCTCCGGCGGCGGTGATTCATCACACTCTCGACTTCGGAGTTGGTAACTGAAACATCGTCAGGGTCCTCCGGAGGTGCGCCATCATCTGTATGTTTGGCATGGTCCCTAGCCTGCGCCGAAGGACCAAGATTGGAACTATGTTTCGGCATGCCCGGGGAGTCCTCAGACTGGCACGGTGGTACTCTTATTCTACAAAGCTAAGCGAACGTTAGAACAAAGATATTAAGGGCGGCCCTTTTCATGGTCCCAAACATATTAACTTTGAGACGAGGGAGAGGTTGCTTCTGCCTCAACGGAGGTCTTCCTCTCAAATGCCCTATTATGGGCTGAGGTCTGTTGGGGAACGTAGCATGCAATTTCAAAAATTTTCCTACGATCATGCAAGATCTGTCTAGGAGATTCATAGCAACGAGAGGGGGAGAGTATGTCCATGTACCCTCGTAGACCGAAAGCGAAAGCGTTAGTTTAACACGATTGATGTAGTCGACCATCTTCACTATCCAACCGATCAAGTACCGAACGTATAGCACCTCCGAGTTCAACACACGTTCGGCTTGATGACGTCCCTTGAACTCTTGATCCAGCAAAGTCTCGAGGGAGAGTTTCATCAACACGATGGCGTGGTGACGGTGATGGTGATGTGATCCGTGAAGGGCTTCGCCTAAGCACTATGACAATATGACCGGAGGAGTAAATGGTGGAGGGGGCACAACACACGGCTAAGAAACAATTGATGTCCTTTGGAGTGCCCCCTTACCCCCGTATATAAAGGAGGAGAGGGGAGGAGGGCCGACCTAGGGCGCACCCAAGTGGGGGGAGTCCTACTAGGACTCCAAGTCCTAGTCGCCCCCCTCTCTTCCAATGGAGAGGGAAAAGGGAAAAGGAGGGAGAGGGAGAGGGAAAGGGGGGCCGCGCCCCCTCCCCTAGTCCAATTTGGACTCCCTATGGGGGGTGCCACCTCCTCATGGCTTGCCTCTCCTCTCCACTATGGCCCATAAGGCCGTTTACTTTCCCCGAGGGGTTTCGGTAACCCCTTGATACTCCGTAAAATACCCGAAACACTCCGAAACCATTCCGGTGTTCGATTATAACCTTCCAATATATCAATCTTTACCTCTCGACCATTTCGAGACTCCTCGTCATGTCCGTGCAAATAATCATCGAATGTTAAGCATGTGGACCCTACATGTTCGAGAACTATGTAGGCATGACCGAGACACATCTTCGGTCAATAACCAACAACGGAACCTGGATGCTCTTACTGGTTCATACATATTCTACGGAGATCTTTATCGGTCAAACTGAAATGACAACAAACGTCATTCCCTTTGCCATTGGTATGTTACTTTCCTAATATTCGATCATTGGTATCTTCATACCTAGTTCAATCTCGTTATCGGAAAGTCTCTTTACTCATTCCGTAATGCATCAACCAACAACTAACTCATTAGTCACATTGCTTGCAAGGCTTATCATGATGTGCATTACCGAGAGGGCCCAGCGATACCTCTCCGATACTCGGAGTGACAAATCCTAATCTTGATCCATGCCAACCCAACAAACACCTTTGGAGACACTTGTAGAGCATCTTTAAATCACCAAGTTACGTTGTGACATTTGATAGCACACAAGGTGTTCCTCCGGTATTCGGGAGTTGCATAATCTCATAGTCAAAGGAATATGTATAAGTCATGAAGAAAGCAATAGGAATAAAACTTAACGATCATTATGCTAAGCTAACAGATGGGTCTTGTCTATCACATTATTCTCCTAATAATGTAATCTCGTTCATCAAATGACAACACATGTCTATGGTCAGGAAACTTAACCATCTTTGATTAACGAGCTAGTCAAGTAGAGGCATACTAGGGACACTTTGTTTTGTCTATGTATTCACACATGTATCAAGTTTCCGGTTAATACAATTCTAGCATGAATAATAAACATTTATCATGATATAAGGAAATATAAATAACAACTTTATTATTGCCTCTAGGGCATATTTCCTTCAGTCTCCCACTTGCACTAGAGTCAATAATCTAGATTACAATGTAATGAACCTAACACCCATGGAGTCTTGGTGTTGATCATGTTTTGCTTGTGGAAGAGGCTTAGTCAACGGGTCTGCAACATTCAGATTCGTATGTATTTTGCAAATCTCCATGTCTCCCTCCTTGACTTGATCCCGGATGGAGTTGAAGCGTCTCTTGATGTGTTTGGTTCTCTTGTGAAATCTAGATTCCTTTGCTAAGGCAATTGCTCCAGTATTGTCACAAAAGATTTTCATTGGACCCGATGCACTAGGTATTACACCTAGATTGGATATGAACTCCTTCCTCCAGACTCCTTCATTTGCTACTTTTGAAGCAGCTATGTACTCTGCTTCACACGTAGATCCTGCCACGATGCTTTTCTTGGAACTGCACGAACTGACAGCTCCACCATTCAATATAAATACATATCCGGTTTGCGACTTAGAGTCATCCGGATCAGTGTGAAAACTAGCATCGACGTAACCTTTTATGATGAGCTCTTTGTCACCTCCATAAATGAGAAACATATCCTTAGTCCTTTTGAGGTACTTCAGGATATTCTTGACCGATGTCCAGTGATCCACTCCTAGATTACTTTGCTACCTCCCTGCTAAACTTATAGCAAGGCACACATTAGGTCTGGTACACAACATAGCATACATGATAGAATCTATGGCTAAGGCATAGGGAATGACTTTCATTTTCTCTCTATCTTCTGCAGTGGTCGGGCATTGAGTCTGACTCAATTTCAAACGTTGTAACACAGGCAAGAACCCTTTCTTTGACTGATCCATTTTGAACTTTTTCAAAACTTTATAACGGTATGTTCTTTGTGAATGTCCATTTAAGCTTCTTGAACTATCTCTATAGATCTTGATGCCCAATATATAAGCAGCTTCACTGCGGTCTTTCATTGGGAAAATCTTATTCAAGTATCCTTTTATGCTATCCAGAAATTCTATATCATTTCCAATCAACAATATGTCATCCACATATAATATTACAAATGCTACAGAGCTCCCACTCACTTTCTTGTAAATACAGGCTTCTCCGAAAGTCTGTATAAAACCATATGCTTTGATCGCACCATCAAAGCGTATATTCCAACTCTGAGAGGCTTGCACCAGTCCATAAATGGATCGCTGGAGCTTGCACACTTTGTTAGCACCTTTAGTATCGACAAAACCTTCTGGTTGCATCATATACAACTCTTCTTTAAGAAATCCATTAAGGAATGCAGTTTTGACGTCCATTTTCCAGATTCCATAATCATAAAATGCGACAATTGCTAACATGATTCGGACATACTTGAGCATCGCTACGGGTGAGAAAGTCTCATCGTAGTCAACTCCTTGAACTTGTCGAAAACCTTTTGCAACAAGTCAAGATTTGTAGACAGTAACATTACCATCAGCGTCAGTCTTCTTCTTGAAGATCCATTTATTCTCAATGGCTTGCCGATCATCGGGCAAGCCAACCAAAGTCCATACTTTGTTCTCATACATAGATCCCATCTCAGATTTCATGGCCTCAAGCCATTTTGCGGAATCTGGGCTCATCATCGCTTGCTCATAGTTCATAGGTTCGTCATCGTCTAGTAACATGACTTCCAGAACAGGATTACCATACCACTCTGGTGTGGAACATACTCTGGTTGACCTACAAGGTTTGGTAGTAACTTGATCTGAAGTTTCATGATCATCATCATTAGCTTCCTCACTAATTGGTGTATGCATCACGGAAACTGATTTCTGTGATGAACTACTTTCCAATTCAAGAGAAGGTACAATTACCTCATCATGTTCTACTTTTCTCCCACTCACTTCTTTCAAGAGAAACTCCTTCTCTAGAAAGGATCCATTCTTAGCAACAAATATCTTGCCTTCAGATCTGTGATAGAATGTGTACCCAGCAGTTTCTTTTGGGTATCCTATGAAGACGCACTTCTCCGATTTGGGTTCGAGCTTATCAGGCTGAAGATTTTTCACATAAGCATCACAATCCCAAACTTTAAGAAATGACAGCTTAGGTTTCTTGCCAAACCACAGTTCATACGGTGTCGACTCAACAGATTTAGATGGTGCCCTATTTAACGTGAATGCAGTTGTCCCTAATGCATAACCCCAAAACGATAGTGGTAAATCGGTAAGAGACATCATAGATCGCACCAAATCTAATAAAGTATGGTTACCATGTTTGGACACACCATTACGCTGTGGTGTTCCAGGTGGCGTGAGTTGCAAAGCTATTTCACATTATTTTAAATAAAGACCAAACTTGTAACTCAAATATTCGCCTCCGCGATCAGATTGTAGAAACTTTATTTTCTTGTTACGATGATTTTCCACTTCACTCTGAAATTCTTTGAACTTTTCAAATGTTTCAGGCTTGTTTTTCATTAAGTAGATATACCCATATCTGCTCAAATCATATCTGAAGGTCAGAAAATAATGGTAACCGCCGCGAGCCTCAACACTCATCGGACCGCATACATCGGTATGTATTATTTACAATAAGTCAGTGGCTCGCTCCATTGTTCCGGAGAACAGAGTCTTATTCATCTTGCCCATGAGACATGGTTCACAAGCATCAAATGATTCGTAATCAAGTGATTCCAATAGTCAATCTGCATGGAGTTTCTTCATGCGCTTTACACCAATATGACCTAAGCGGTAGTGCCACAAATATGTTGCACTATCATTATCAACTTTGCATATTTTGGCATGAATATTATGAATATGTGTATCACCATGATTGAGATTCAACAAAAATAGACCACTCTTCAAGTGTGCATGACCATAAAAGATATTACTCATATAAATAGAACAACCATTATTCTCTGATTTAAATGAATAATCGTCTCGCATCAAACAAGATCCAGATATAATGTGCATGCTCAATGCTAGCACCAAATAACAATTATTCAGGTCTAAAACTAATCCCGAAGGTAGATGTAGAGGTAGCATGCCAACGGTGATCACATCGACCTCGGAACCATTCCCGACGTGCATCATCACCTCATCCTTAGCCAATCTTCGTTTCATCTGTAGCCCCTGTTTCGAGTTGCAAATATGAGCAACAGAACTAGTATCAAATACCCATGCACTACTACGAGCATTAGTAAGGTACACATCGATAACATGTATATCAAATATACCTTTGTTCACTTTGCCATCCTTCTTATCCGCCAAATACTTGGGGCAGTTCCGCTTCCAGTGTCCAGTCCCTTTGCAATAGAAGCACTCAGTTTCAAGCTTAGGTACATACTTGGGCTTCTTTCCGGGAGTGGCAACTTGCTTTCCATTCTTCTTGAAGTTCCCCTTCTTTCCTTTGCCCTTTTTATTGAAACTAGTGGTCTTGTTAACCATCAACACTTGATGCTCCTTCTTGTTTTCTACCTCCGCAACTTTTAGCATTGCGAAGAGCTTGGCGATAGTCTTGTCCATCCCTTGCATGTTATAGTTCATCATGAACCTCTTGAAGCTTGGTGGCAGTGATTGGAGAACTCTGTCAATGACACAATCAACTGGAAGATTAACTCCCTGCTGAGTCAAGTGATTGTAATACCCAAACATTTTGAGTATGTGTTCACTGACAGAATTGTTTTCCTCCATCTTGCTGCTATAGAACTTGTTGGAGATTTCATATCTCTCAACTCAGGCATTTGCTTGAAATATTAGCTTCAATTCCTGGAACATCTGATATGTTCCATGACATTCAAAACATCTTTGAAGTCCCGATATTAAGCTGTAAAGAATGGCACTCTGAACTATCGAGTAGTCATCATATCGAGCTTGCCAGACGTTCATAACATCAGCATCTGCTCCTGCAGCAGGCCTTTCACCTAGCGGTGCATCAAGGACATAATTCTTTTGTGCAGCAATGAGGATAATCCTCAAGTTATGGACCCGGTCCGTGTAGTTGCCACCATCATGTTTCAACTTAGCTTTCTCTAGGAACGCATTAAAATTCAAGGGAACAGTAGCACGGGCCGTTGATCTACAACATAGATATGCAAAAAACTATCAGGAATAAGTTCATGATAAATTTAAGTTCAATTAATCATATTACTTAAGAACTCCCACTTAGATAGACATCCCTTGAGTCATCTAAATGATCACGTGATCCATATCAACTAAACCATGTCCGATCATCACGTGAGATGGAGTAGTTTTCAATGGTGAACATATCTATGTTGATCATATCTACTATATGATTCACATTCGACCTTTCGGTCTCAGTCTTCTGAGGCCATGTCTGTACATGCTAGGCTCGTCAAGTTTAACCTGAGTATTCTGCACCTGCAAAACTGTCTTGCACCCGTTGTATGTGAGCGTAGAGCTTATCACACCCGATCATCACGTGGTGTCTCGACATGATGAACTGTTGCAACGGTGCATACTCAGGGGAACACTTATACCTTGAAATTTTAGTGAGGGATCATCTTATAATGCTACCGTCATACTAAGCAAAATAAGATGCATAAAAGATAAACATCACATGCAATCAAAATATGTGACATGATCTGGCCATCATCATCTTGTGCCTTTGATCTCCATCTCCAAAGCACCGTCATGATCTCCATCGTCACCGACTTGACACCTTGATCTCCATCACAGCGTCATGGTCGTCACACCAACTATTGCTTCTAAAACTATCGCTTACGCATAGTGATAAAGTAAAGCAATTACATGGCGATTGCATTTCATACAATAAAGCGACAACCATAAGGCTCCTGCCAGTTGCCGATAACTTCTACAAAACTTGATCGTCTCATACAACAACGTATATCACATCATGTCTTGACCATATCACATCACAACATGCCCTGCAAAAACAAGTAAGACGTCCTCTACTTTGTTGTTACAAGTTTTACGTGACTGCCATGGGCTTCTAGTAAGAACCATTCTTACCTACGCATCAAAAACCACAATGGTGTTTGTCGGTGTCAAAAACCAGCGGATCTCGGGTAGGGGGTCCCGATCTGTGCGTCAAGGCTGATGGTAACAGGAAGCAAGGGACACAGATGTTTACCCAGGTTCGTGCCCTCTCGATGGAGGTAAAACCCTACTTCCTGCTTGATTAATATTGATGATATGGGTAGTACAAGAGTAGATCTACCACAAGATCATAGAGGCTAAACCCTAAGAGCTAGCCTATGATGGTATAATTGTAATTGTGATCGGCCTTCTAAGGACCAACCTCTCCGGCTTATATAGACACCAGAGAGGGCTGGGGTTTACATGGAGTCGGTTACAAGGAAGGAAATATAATATCCAGATCGCCAAGCTTGCCTTCCACGCAAAGGAGAGTCCCATCCGAACACGGGCCGAAGTCTTGAGTCTTGTATCTTCACGCTTCAATAATCCGGGTGTAGTTACACACTCCGGCTGTCCGGATACCCCCTAATCCAGGACTCCCTCAGTAGCCCCTGAACCAGGCTTCAATGACGATGAGTCCGGCACACAGTATTGTCTTTGGCATTGCAAGGCGGGTTCCTTCTCCAAATACTCCAAAGTAATCATCGAACACTTAGACCGTGTCCGGATATGATCTTCATATGCCACCGTAGAGAGAATGATATTTCACAAATGCAATATGCTGACAACTTTTTCTGATGACGTGATATGTTATTATGGTCGGATCATTATTTGATCTGTTTTCCCACAACCAGCTACAGCGCATATTGCGAGGCGGTTTCTTTGACACGTCTTGTCAAAGCAGATATCGTGCCCCTTATTATGGGATTCTCATCAATACGGGTATGCGTAATCTAACCGTGCCGCTAATCACGGTGAGTGGGAGTCAGACGGGTTGCACCAGGCAAGTGGGGAGGCACAAAAAGCTTTTATCGCCTCTATAAGGAGGTCAGATTCCTTTCTCTTTTACCCATGCCTTCTCCTCCCGCTAGCTCATTCCCCTCTGTTTGAGCCCTAACACCCAAGCACTGTTCTTCTCCATCAAAGAGAGGTTTTCCGAAGATGTCCGGATCCGAAGCAGGAGGCAGATGGATGGCCTCAACTGTCCAGGAGAAGGACATCAAGAAGCTCCGGGGAGCCGGGTATCTGGCCCAGAAGATCGGCCACCGTCTTCCACCGGCGGGACAAGTCGTCCCCACTCCGGAATCTCATGAGAGAGTCGTGTTCCTCCACCATTTCATCCGTGGGCTCGGGTTTCCCCTCCACCCGTTCGTTCGGGGAGTCATGTATTACTATGGGATCGATTTTCATGATCTTTCCCCCAACTCCTTCCTCAATATCTCGACGTTCATCGTCATGTGCGAGGCTTTTCTCCGGATCCCACCTCACTTCGGCCTTTGGCTGAAGATCTTCAACGTGAAGCCCAAGGTGGTGAGTGGCGAACACGCCAAGTGCGGCGGCGCCATGGTAAGCAAGATGCCCAAGGCTGTTTGGCCAAAAGGCGCTTTCAACGAGTCCATCAAGGAGTGGCAGCAGCAGTGGTTCTATATCACCGAACCGCGCGGCAAGAAGTGGGCGGCAGCTCCAGATTTCAGATCTGGAGCTCCACTGCGGCTCACGTCCTGGCCCGAGAAGGGCCCGAACTGGTGCTCGTCCGATGAGCTGTTACTGCTCCAGACGCGCATTCAGGGTGTGGTCGATAGGGACGTCAAACTCGTCGACGTAGTCTAGGTGATGCTAGCTCGCCTGGTACTCCCTTGTTAGCGCCGAGCTTGTACTTTGTGGGAGTTCGATCCGGCCGAGCAGCAAACCCTTCGGGAGCTTTATGACTCCTCCCACATGGATATCTAGAAGGTGCTCTTTAAGTCCGGCAAATCATGGCCGGGCCCTGCCGAGGATCGTGGGTATCAATCATCCCATTCTCCAAGCTCGGTAAGTCACAGCCACACTCTGTCTATTCATGCTTTAGCTGGCATGTCATGTGGGGGACACCTTAATCGTGTTTCATTATGACCTCAAGGATGGATAAAGAAGGTGGAGCGGATACATTGTCCAGCTCCCCTGCCGGAGGAACCGGCCGGACCCCTTCTGACGAAGATGCTGGTCCCCGCGCCTTACAAGGCGCCAAAGTAAGAGGCCTCCAAGAAGGTCAAGAAGACCCGGGGTGGCCTTCACCATCGCGAGGCTTCGAACGCCAAATCTGAGGACTCCAGCGATGATCCTTCGTCCGAGGACGAAGAGGAGGAAGCAGAGGAGGATGAGCCTCACTCTTATGGTGGGAGGAAGAGGACGGTCTCCACATCTCTGGAGGCCGGATTTCCCAAGAGGGAAAAAAATTCCCTCTCAGGGGCATCCCCCACGCCTGCCGATAGCAGCCCGGAGTGGGATCCCAGGGCCCAGCCCCTGGAGAAGTCGTAAGTATCCGAACACGCATATGTGTCCGGGATCGTTTTTGGGTATAGTAGTTTTGACTATTGCCAACATATTGCACAGTCCGGCAAGGTCCTACGCCGGCCAGTCCTCGTCGGAGGATTCACTGGGCTCGGATGCTTTGGCAAGCGAGACGCCTCTGCAGGCCCCTTCCCCCAAGTCTGGGCGCGACATTGAGGTGTCATCTCGACAAGACCCGGACCAGGGAGGACATATCCCTGGTGCCGGACACGCAGGGATGGATATGGCCCCCGGGACCTCTAGGGTTCCGGGATCGAGCAAGCAGCCACCCCCGATGGTGGGGGGCCTGCCTACCCTGTCGGCGTCCTCAGTTCGAGCAGAGCTGCCTGGCGGTCTATCGACAGCGTTGAAGAATGCGTCTATTGTCGATGAGCATCGGGCCCTTATGGGCGCCGTGGTTGAGAGGATTCAGTCCGTCGAGAGCGGGCTGAACGAGTCTTGCCTTGGCCTTATAACGGCTTTTGAGGTATGTTTCCTAGGAAAGCCTTGAGGAATTGTCATAATATGAGTAGTAGCCCCTGATGCACTGTCCGGCGGAGGAGACAGAGCCGGGCAGGGGATCAAATCCCCTGCTCTCGCAGGAGCCTATGTGAATGACGTATACCCTTTTGTGTGAAAACAAGCATCCACAAAGAGGATGGCCGCTTATAATGTGGAAGTGTCTGAACTGAAGCAGAGCCTTGCACGGGCCGAGGAGGAACTCGGCCGTGTGAGGAAGCAACTGGAAGACAAGCAAGGTATGTTGAAAACATTTGTCTTGGAGTTGGCACGAACGAATGGTTGTGCCGAATGAAAAATATTAATATTGTGTGCTCTAGGAGCGGGTGCCGAATACAAGGCACTAAAGAAAGCTTTGGCTGACGCCAACAAGAAGGCTGAGGCCGAATAGGCGCTTCGTGAAAAACATGAAGCCAGGGTTATCACAGCTGAGCGAGAGCTCCAGGAAGCTGTGAAGAAAAGCAAGGGCTTGGAGCAGAGTCTGTTAGGGAAAGAGTCTGAACTCGCCCAAGCTCTCGAGGCTGTGGAAGGTGCTCGGGAAGAAGCCCGAGGTGCTGCGCGGGACATTCAGGAGGCCCGGAAAGTGGCAGCTGGTAAGGCCTTCTGTATTCTTAGCTCTTTATATGTTACAATGTGAAGAATCCTAAGCGGCAAGCTGAATTCTTATTTTTCCAGGGGCTTTTGCAGATCTTCCTCGCAGCATATCAGATGCCGCTCAATTCTACCGCACCGAGGAGAAGAAGACTGCGGAGAGGGATTTCTGGTCGCAGTATCTGGCGCCGAACTATCCGGTGCCATTTATCGATCAGCTGAAACAGCTGGTCGAACTGCACCAGGCGGCCGAACTAGCCATGAAGGACTTAGTTGTCCGGCTGTGGCCTGCGGAGCCGATTCCATGCAGGTACTTTGGACTCGTCAAGCGGATTGTGGGCGCCTGTCCTCGGCTTGATGCTATCAAGCGATCAGTCTGTATAGAAGGCGCGCACATGGCATTTCCCCGTGCGAAAGTGCATTGGGGGAGGCTTGACGCGGAGAAGCTGATTACTGAGGGGCAGCCGGAGGGTAAGGAGCACCGCAAGCCTGAGCTGTATTATGAAGGTGTAATGAAAGGGGCCCGCCTTGTGGCGGACAAGTGTGCTAAAGACATCATATTTCCCTATGGGCATTTGTGCCTCTTGTTGTAATATGGGATAATGGCATGTTTATTATATATTGCCTGTTTTATTTGAACATATGTTCTTCCTATGCGGCTGTTTATTGTATGCAAATCCTGGGAGTTGGCCAGTCGTCGGCTTCTGCCCCCTCGTAAAAAGGATACGGGGGTGTTCGGGATATATCTGAACGCTCTTTATCCCATAGTTGGGTCCTTTTAAGGAGGTGTATCTTTCCACGAACCAGGCAATCGGACTATAAGGCTTTATTACTCTCACTTAGCCATAGGAATTCGAGTATGGTCGGTGCAGCCCCTGGTGTTTGGAAGGCTGAACTAGGGGCTCTATTGGCGCCTGATCAGAAGACCGATCTGATGCACTGAGCATTTATAATGGCGTTGTGCGGAATAAATCTTTAAGGATTTTATAACCTCTCGAATAGCGGACCGGCTCTCGCTTCATCATGACAGTCGGTTTTCAGCTTTCTCTACTGAGTTGCTCGTCCGGCTGAACCGGGACACAATCGCAGTAGTTCTCCCAGCGCTACCTTAGCCGATAGAATAGAACGTAAGGTACCAAAACATGGGAGCCGGGCAAACCCAACCAATGACCCAAGACATGATTCGGAGCAGATGCATATAGTGCTATAATTTTGGGGTGCCGAGCGACCAAAGAGGTGGTCAGACTTTATTGCCGTACTGTGAAGCCCCTGGTGTGACTGGGCGAACGCGGAGCATGGCTATCATTTTCGGCAAAGAGGCGTCGGCGGTAAATGGCGGCCAGTAATTGCTATTTAAGTCTATGCATTTGTAGTAGGATGATATGTCTATGCATATGGGTATGATGTATGGAAAGAGGTGTTATTTGGCGAAACCTGTTGTGGCCGGACTAGAGGGGGTTGTGGGTGGATCAAGAATGAATATGAACTGCCTTCTACCTGCATGTTCCTTCCTTTGTGTGTCCGGGCTAATTCCACGCCGCCAATCCTGTTCTGCTTCAATCGTTAGTTTGTAAATGCAAAATGCTTGAAGGCAGTTGGGTGTCCTCTTGTTGTTGGTCCCAGGGTCCCTAATCGGGCCCTGGTGTGCCCAGATATTATACCGTGAGGTAGTGCGGACTCCGCAATGGGTGTCCGGGTAGTTGGCCTGAGTAATTTACCACGTGGAATCTAGTCGACGTGGTTTTTTCCCATTAGCATACGGTAAACTTCCGCACGGTGGGAAGGTGCCGAAGATTTATTCTTTGGCGTAGCATTTTTGGGTTATCCGAAGACAATCGTTAGAGTGGTGGGCCAATAAAGCTCGGCCTTTGCGCCTTACATCTTTTAGGAGATGTTATTCTTGGCTTCGTACCCTTGTGGGCTTTGCGTGTTATGGAGCCCCCGGACTACTGGGTCTAGAGGTACTGCAATTGACTTGTTGTGGTTTATGTGATCCTGGGCGATCGGCCGTACTGTTATGCTCTGGGGCGTGGGGTTCTTGACGAGGCGCCCTCCCTTATTGCTTCTGGCGCGCGACCAGCCGCTTTGTTTTGAGGACCCTGCATTCTCTATTGGTATGCGTTGCCATCCTTCTGGGGGTACCGTGAATTTCACACGGCTGATCTAGTGTGTGGCTTTGGTCGAGTAGGCTTGGGTTGTTCTTTGTCCGTTTACCGGACTGGGAGTTGCCGGACTTGGCACCATCTTCCTTGTCTTGACGTTTATGACCTTTGTGTCGAGGCCTGAGGGTGCCTCTTCGTGTATGCTTCTTGCCGTCTTGGACCGTAGTGATGTGTGGGCGTCTGTGTGCGTGCCTGTGGTTTTCCTGCTCGAGTTGAGGTAGCCAGTTGTGCCGTGTGTGCCCTTTGTTGGGGCTATCGAGTTCGTACTTTTCGGTGGCCAGTATCTTGGTCCACCTATCCTCTAGCACGTTTTGGTCAGCTTTAAGCTGCTCTTGCTTCCTTTGCAGGCTCCTTGCCATGGCCATGAGCCGTCGCTGGAAGAGAACTTGTTCCACTGGGTCTTTAGGTACGCCGAATTCGTCATTGCCGAGGCTTGCCTCATCGTCGGAGGGGGGTGTATAATTGTCCCTCTCCAAGCATCCCATCGTGATCGGTTTGGCCTGCTTGAGTGTAGGTTGACTAGGGCTGTATTCCTCTTCGACACCATCCGAACTGCTCTCGTCTCTGGGGCCGGTTTTGATGTGGCGGGGTTGGAGTGGCGCTGATAACGCACATGTTTTGCTTTTCTCCCTGAGGAGTTATCCTCCGTTGCCTCACCGCCTCTGGTTTCCTTTGGGGTGTCCACCATATATACATCGTATGAGGAGGTGGCCGCCCACTGCCCTGTACGCAGTGGTCCCTGTAGTTCTCCTGCATCGTCGTCCATACCGTCGATGTCTTCGGAGTCGAAGTCAAGCACGTTGGTTAAATCATCGATCATGGCAATGAAGTGGGTGGTGGGTGGGCAACGAATTCCATTGTTGTCTGCTTCCCACTCAAGCCGGACATAGTTCGGCCTGGAGTCTCCTGACAAAGAGAGAGACTTCAATAAGTCCAGCATGTCACCAAAGGGTGAGTGCCGAAAGACGTCCGCCGCGGTGAACTCCATCACCGGGGCCCAACCAGGATCGGCGGGCTCGGGGATGCGTGGACTAGAACCTACATCCGAATATGAATCCGGGGGTCTGGAGTCATAGGCTCCCTCAAGAGTGAGGCCTGTGTTCGGCTCCATCGCCGATGAGGGTACCACCTGCGGGGCGGGGTCCAGCCCTCTGTCTTTAGGCAACGCAATCTGCCCCGGATTTAAGTCCGAGGCTTCTGCCGGGGTGATATCCCGAGCATCATCCGACAGCAGGTCTAAGCCATGCTCATCGTGACTGTTCGGCGCTCCTGACGCTGGCCTGAATCTGTCGAAGATCAAGTCTCCTCGGATGTCCGCCGTGTAGTTCAAGTTTCCGAACCTGACCTGGTGGCCGGGGGCATAGCTATCGCTCCACTCCAAGTGGCCAAGCGAATTGGCCCGCAGTGTGAAGCCGCCGAACACGAAGATCTGTCCGAGGAGAAAAGTCTCGCCCTGGACAACATCGTTGATGATGATTGAAGGAGTCATCAAGCCTGACAGCGACGACACAGAGGAACTCTCAATGAAAGCACCAATGTCGGTGTCAAAACCGGTGGATCTCGGGTAGGGGGTCCCGGTCTGTACGTCAAGGCTGATGGTAACAGGAAGCAAGGGACACGGATGTTTACCCAGGTTCGGGCCCTCTCGATGGAGGTAAAACCCTACTTCCTGCTTGATTAATATTGATGATATGGGTAGTACAAGAGTAGATCTACCACGAGATCATAGAGGCTAAACCCTAAGAGCTAGCCTATGATGGTATAATTGTAATTGTGATCGGCCTTCTAAGGACCAACCTCTCCGGTTTATATAGACACCGGAGAGGGCTAGGGTTTACATGGAGTCGGTTACAAGGAAGGAAATATAATATCCGGATCGCCAAGCTTGCCTTCCATGCAAAGGAGAGTCCCATCCGAACACGGGCCGAAGTCTTGAGTCTTGTATCTTCAGCGCTTCAATAGTTCGGGCGTTGTTACACAGTCCGACTGTCCAGATACCCCCTAATCCAGGACTCCCTCAGTGTTTCGTCAAGTTTGCTGTTTTAACCTTCAATAAGGACCAGCCGTAGTCAAATTCGATTCAACTAAAGTTGGAGAAACAGACACCTGCCAGCCACCTTTATGTAAAACAAGTTGCATGTCTGTCGGTGGAACCGGTCTCATGAATGTGGTCATGTAAGGTTGGTCCGGGCCGCTTCATCCAACAATACCGATGAATCAAAATAAGACGTTGGTGGTAAGAAGTATGACTATCATTGCCCACAACTCTTTGTGTTCTACTCATGCATATCATCTACGCATAAACCTGGCTCGGATGCCAATGTTGGGGAACGTAGCATGCAATTTCAAAAAACTTCCTACGATCACGCAAGATCTATCTAGGAGATGCATATCAATGAGAGGGGGAGAGTGTGTCCATGTACCCTCGTAGACTGAAAGCGGAAGCGTTAGTTCAACGCGGTTGATGTAGTCGAACGTCTTCACGATCCAACCGATCAAGTATCGAACGTACGACACCTCCGAGTTCAGCACACGTTCAGCTCGGCGACGTCCCTCGAACTCTTGATCCAGCAAAGTGTTGAGGAGATTTTCATCAGCACGACGGCGTGGTGACAGTGATGGTGATGTGATCCGCGCAGCGCTTCGCCTAAGCACTATGACGATATGACCAGAGGAGTAAACGGTGGAGGGGGCACCGTACGCTGCTAAGAAACAATTGATGTCCTTCGGGGTGCCCCTTTCCCCCGTGTATAAAGGAGGAGAGGGGAGGAGGGCCGGCCTAGGGCTCGCCCAAGTGGGGGGAGTCCTACTAGGACTCCAAATCCTAGTCGGCCCCCCTTCCTTCCAACGGAGGGGGAAAAGGGAAGGAGAGGGAGAGGGAGAGGGAAAGGGGGGCCGCGCCCCCTACCCTAGTCCAATTCGGACTCCCTATGGTGGGCGCCACCTCCTCGTGGCCTGCCTCTCCTCTCCACTATGGCCCATAGGGCCCATTACTTTCCCCTGGGGGGTTCCTGTAACCCCTCGGTACTCCGAAAAATAGCCGAAACACTCCGAAACTATTCCGGTGTCCGAATATAACCTTCCAATATATCAATCTTTACCTCTCGACCATTTTGAGACTCCTAGTCATGTCCATGATCTCATCCGGGACTCCGAACAATCTTCGGTCACCAAAATACATAACTCATAATACAAATCGTCATCGAACGTTAAGCGTGCGGACCCTACAGGTTTGAGAACTATGTAGACATGATCGAGACACATCTTCGGTCAATAACCAACAACGGAACCTGGATGCAATTATTGGTTCCTACATATTCTACGAAGATCTTTATCAGTCAAACCGCAATGACAACATACGTCATTCCCTTTGTAATTGGTATGTTACTTGCCCGAAATTCGAACATCGGTATCTTCATACCTAGTTCAATCTCATTACCGGCAAGTCTCTTTACTCGTTCCGTAATGCATCGTCCCGCAACTAACTCATTAGTCACATTGCTTGCAAGGCTTATCATGATGTGCATTACCGAGAGGGCCCAAAGATACCTCTCCGATAGTCGGAGTGACAAATCCTAATCTCGATCTATGACAACCCAACAAACACCTTCGGAGACACCTGTAGAGCATCTTTATAATCACCCAGTTATGTTGTGACGTTTGATAGCACACAAGGTGTTCCTTCGGTATACGGGAGTTGCATAATCTCATAGTCAAAGGAATATGTATAAGTCATGAAGAAAGCAATAAAACTTAACGATCATTATGCTAAGCTAACGGATGGGTCTTGTCCATCACATCATTCTCCTAATGATGTGATCCTGTTCATCAAATAACAACACATGTCTATGGTCAGGAAACTTAACCATCTTTGATTAATGAGCTAGTCAAGTAGAGGCATACTAGGGACACTTTGTTTTGTCTATGTATTCACACATGTATCAAGTTTCCGGTTAATACAATTCTAGCATGAATAATAAACATTTATCATGATATAAGGAAATATAAATAACAACTTTATTATTGCCTCTAGGGCATATTTCCTTCAAGGTCGGCGTACGCCGTGCTCCTCCCGCGGTTGTTCAGCGCGCAGTACGGCGACCCTTGGGAGTAGAAGTCAGCACTTGCGAGATAGTGTGAGGCGAGCGCCCCGTTCGGGAAGAAGTCAGCACACGCGGGACAGTGCAAGGCGAGCTCCCCATTCGGGAAGAATTATTCCTTTCACTTACAGTGGAGAAAGGAAGATCCCTAGGGTGGTCAGCCATCACGGCAACCTTGGTGCCATCAAGGCTTTCCTGGTAAAAGACCCCGTCTTCAAAATCAACCGACGTCTTCGGATCGTCATGATAGCACGGGGCATCTTCACGGGAATGATTCTCTAGTTGAGGGGAGTGCAGTGGATGGACTCGATCTGACGCCTCCAACCTTGTTTTAGAGAAAGGTACAATCAGTAGGTGTTCAAACGTAATCTTCAAATTACAGACAAAGGACCGAAGCTTACCTAGTCTGCCGGATTGTATCCGGAGCAACTGAAAGTGCAACTATCCCTAGGTGGTTTTGGTAATTCATAACAACATATAGCTCATTGAGCTAATTCTATTCCAAGACAAATATTTCAGGAAAGCTCAATGAATGGCATGGCATGGATGATGAAAGTGGATCCCTCAAAATATTAAGGACAAAGGATTGGCTCAAGCTCAAAAGCTCAAAACTTTACATTTTACATTTTAGTGATCCAAGATCACATTGAGTCTATAGGAAAAGCCAATACTATCAAGGAGGGATGAGGTGTTGCTTAATGAGCCTCTTGCTTCAAGTGCTTAGTGATATGCTCCAAAAACCCTCAACTACTTTCTCACATCCACATATGACCTAAACCCAAAGTCAAAATCGGTCCTACCGATTCTTTCTATCCGGCGCCACCGAGTTCAAATGTCATAGCCACTGCCACAAACCCTAGGCAAATCGGTCTTACCGATAGGGATCTCGGTCTCACCGAGATGGGATTGTAATCTCTCTGTTTCCCTTCGTAACGTTTCGGTCTAACCGAAGTGAGCGATCGGTCCCACCGAGATTGCAATGTAAACTCTCTGTTTCCCTTTCGTAACATTTCGGTCTCACCGAAAAGAGCGAATCGGTCCCACCGAGTTTACCTGACCAACTCTCTGGTTAGCTAATTACCAAAATCGGTCTCACCGAGTTTGTGTAATCGGTCTCACCGAGATTACGTTATGCCCTAACCCTAACCATATCGGTCCTACCGAGTTGCATGTCGGTCCCACCGAAAATCCTAACGGTCACTAGATTTACTAAATCGGTCCGACCGAGTTTGTTGATTCGGTCCCACCGAGTTTGGTAAATTGTGTGTAACGGTTAGATTTTGTGTGGAGGCTATATATACCCCTCCACCTCCTCTTCATTCGTGGAGAGAGCCATCAGAACAAACCTACACTTCCAACTTACCAGTTCTGAGAGAGAACCACCTACTCATGTGTTGAGGCCAAGATATTCCATTCCTACCATATGAATCTTGATCTCTAGCCTTCCCCAAGTTGCTTTCCACTCAAATCTTCTTTCCACCAGATCCAAATCCTATGAGAGAGAGTTGAGTGTTGGGGAGACTATCATTTGAAGCACAAGAGCAAGGAGTTCATCATCAACGCACCATTTGTTACTTCTTGGAGAGTGGTGTCTCCTAGATTGGCTAGGTGTCACTTGGGAGCCTCCGACAAGATTGTGGAGTTGAACCAAGGAGTTTGTAAGGGCAAGGAGATCGCCTACTTCGTGAAGATCTACCGCTAGTGAGGCAAGTCCTTCGTGGGCGACGGCCATGGTGGGATAGACAAGGTTGCTTCTTCGTGGACCCTTCGTGGGTGGAGCCCTCCGTGGACTCGCGCAACCGTTACCCTTCGTGGGTTGAAGTCTCCATCAACGTGGATGTACGATAGCACCACCTATCGGAACCACGACAAAAACATCCGTGTCTCCAATTGCGTTTGAATCCTCCAAACCCTTCCCTTTACATTCTTGCAAGTTGCATGCTTTAATTTCCGCTGCTCATATACTCTTTGCATGCTTGCTTGAATTGTGTGAAGATTGCTTGACTTGTGCAAAGATAGCTAAAATCTGCCAAAGTCTAAAATTGGGAAAAGGTTAAGTTTTTAATTGGTCAAGTAGTCTAATCACCCCCCCTCTAGACATACTTCAAGGTCCTACAAGTGGTATCAGAGCTTTGGTCTCCATTTGCTTTGATTTCCATAGCTTTTGGTGGTCATAGCCTTGGTTTCACAACCTAGGAGAGTATGGCGTCTAGCGAGGGAAATTATCACCGTAGAGGTCCTTACTTTGATGGCACTAATTTTGCTAGTTGGAAGCATAAGATGAAAATGCATATTCTCGGACATAACCCCGCCGTTTGGGCTATTGTGTGTATTGGCTTGCAAGGTGAATTCTTTGATGGGAGAGAGCCGAACCGTGAAGCTAGCGCGGATGAATTGAAGATGCTGCAATACAACGCTCAAGCTTGTGATATCCTCTTCAATGGCTTGTGCCCCGAAGAATTCAACAAAATCAGCCGTCTTGAGAATGCAAAGGAAATTTGGGATACTTTGATTGATATGCATGAAGGTACCGACTCCGTCAAGGAATCCAAGTTGGATGTGCTCCAAAGTCAGCTTGACAAGTTCAAAATGAAGGATGGTGAAGGTGTCGCTGAAATGTACTCTAGGCTTGCTCTTATCACAAATGAGATTGCCGGCTTAGGAAGTGAAGAGATGACCGACAGATTCATCATCAAGAAGATCCTAAGAGCATTGGATGGAAAGTATGATACCGTGTGCACATTGATCCAAATGATGCCAAATTACAAAGATCTCAAGCCAACGGAAGTCATTGGAAGAATTGTTGCTCATGAGATGTCACTCAAGGATAAGGAGGAACTTCACAACAAGTCAAGTGGTGCTTACAAAGCCTCATGTGAAGCCCCCACATCATCAAGTGAGAAACAAACCTTCAATGAAGAATTGAGCTTAATGGTGAAGAACTTCAACAAATTCTACAAGAGTAGAAGCAAAGAAAGAAGCTCTAAGTCAAGGTCCTACAATGACAAAAGATCTTCTAGTCGAGAGCGCAATTGCTACAATTGTGGGAGACCCGGACACTATTCCAATGAGTGTACGGCACCCTACAAAAGAAGAGAAGATTCTCCAAAAAGAAGAAGTAGAAGAGAAGAATCACCACCAAGAGAGAGAAGGAGTAGAGATGATCGTTATGAACGAAGACCCTCACGGAGAAGCAAGGATTCGGAAAGGAAGGACAAGTCATCAAAGAGCTACACAAAACGAAGACATCAAGCTCATGTTGGTGAATGGGTATCCGGCTCCGACTCCGACAATCACTCCGAGAGAAGCTATCACTCCGACTCCGAATATACTCAAGATGAAGGTGTTGCCGGTCTAGCACTTGTGTCAACCAACTCCTACGACATATTTGATTCACCAAATGAAGGAATTGGAAGATGCTTCATGGCCAAAGGTCCTAAGGTAACACACCCCGAGTATGTTGATTTTAATAGTGATGAAGATGACTTGTTAGGTGATGATGATTTACTTATTGACAACTCTAGTAATGAATACTATGATGAAACGTCAATTAATCATGCTAATCAAGATAAAACGAATGACAATGATAAGGAGAAGATTGAGCTTCTAACTAAAGAACTAAACACTCTTAAGTTAGCTCATGAAACTATCTTCGAAGATCATCGAGAACTTTTAAGGGCTCATGAGAAGTTACGCTTTGAAAAGCTCAATCTTGAGCAAGAGCATGAGTTCTTAAAGGCAATCAATGATGATCTCCGTAAGAAAAGTTCTTCTTACATTGCCAAGCGTTTACTCTTATCTACTTACATGCCTCAAGTCAAGTCTAGTAACAAGAACAAGAAAGATTCTTCCTCTAGTAGTAACAATAATAATGCTAAATCCAATATTGTTGCTTCTAGTAGTTCTCTTGATTCCACTAATGATTCTCTTAGCCAAGTTACACTTGAGCAAGAAAATAGCTTATTGAAGGGAATTATAGAGAAAGGTGTATACAAGAGCCTTGCCGGGAGTAAGCAATTCGAGGAAATTGTACGCAAGCAAGGAAGGCACCGGAAGAATCAAGGTGTTGGTTTTGAACGAAAGTTCAATGCCAATGGAGTTGAGTGGGAAGAAGATCAATACCCCAAGACGAAGTTTGTTCCTCAACAAGAGAAGTATGATCCTACTTCCTTCAAGGGAACACAAGCACAAGATGATCTTCCACCACAAGACCACAAGAACAAAGGCAAGGACAAGCTTCAAGAGGAGATTGATGCATTTGAAGAAGCACCTAAGGCCTTGGTCAAGTGGGTTCCCAAGACTACGTCAAGTTCTACTTCATCAAGTACAACTACAACTCCAAGGATTCCCATCAAGATGATGTGGATCCCGAAGAAGAAGAACTAGAGTGTTCTTGAGGGTGACTCCGCCAACATTCTTCACTCATATCATTATGGCAAGGACAAGTGCAATCAACTTCCATATCTTGCACTAGTTCAAGGAGTCACAAACCCTCATGTTGGTAAGGCAAGGGACAAGGTAACCTAATGTTTTCATGGACATCATCTTGTGTGTGCATCACTCTATGTCTATGGATATTCTTGTTTGTTCCTTGTGGGACTAACCCATGTAGGTATTGAAAGTGCAACTCACTCCAAAGGATTGCTCCAAATGATCTACATCAACATTGAGCATCCACATCTTCAACACCTACATGAAGTCATCATCGACAAAACCCAAGGTTAGTTCATCCCTCTAAGGGGGGATCTCACATCTAGGGGGAGCTTAACTCTAAGAATTGAGTCAAAGCAACTCTAATGATGTGAACACATCAATGCATTATGTAAAAGTGGTAACCCCACTTGAGCTTAAACGATGAGTATGACCTATGATCAAATGTTCTCATTTGACTCCTAAGTCAATATACTCATATATAGATGACCTAGTCATCGCCAATTGTTTGATAGATGCTAGAATTGGTTGTGCATGCTTTGCCACATATTTCATTTGCCATTTTATTGTGTGAGCATGTTGGTTGCATATTTTACTCATTCGAGGACATCCACTTGTTGTTTTGATTGATTGGTTTCTTTTTCTTTGGCCAAGTGGATGGACAAGAATGCCTAAGAACCTTCTCTAGCTATCTATGCTTTTCTCGTCTCAAACTCTATTCATGCTACATCACAAAATTTGATCAAGTCAGATTCGAACCACTCTGTGTGAGGAGCACTCGGAGTCCCCGATTCGTCATAGACTTAAACTTCCAAAACTTCTTTGTGCTTTTCGGTCTGACCGATTCTTCCATTTCGGTCATACCGAGATCACTAAGTCGATCTAGGTTTTCAATCTCGGTGCAACCGATTTGAACTTTTCGGTCACACCGAGTTGCTGTAACTGTCAACAGTTATGCATCTCGGTGCCACCGAGTCGTTCCACTCGGTCACACCGACAGTGTCGGGCTATATATTCACACGGGCAAAAATTTGGAAAACTTTCTCCAAACCTCTTCGCCCGCGCATAGCTCGCTCTGCCTTCTAGGTCTCCGGATCGTCGACTTCGTCGCCAGCCGCCTCCTGTCGCTGGTCTCCGCCGCCGTCAACGGATTTCATCTCCGCCGTTGCCGCCGTAGCGAGTTCATCGCCGAACTAGGGTATGAACTCGATCACAGTGCTATCCTCGTCTGATTCTCAGCACATTGTGTTCATTATGATTCTTGCCACGATTGAAACACCTCTATCCAGTCAAAACAATCCTTAGAATAGATGCGATTTGAAAATTTAGGGTTAGGTTTCCACCGAAACCATCTCGGACCCACCGAGTTGAAAAACTCGGTCCCACCGATTCGGCTAACGCCATTGCACTAGTAACTCTCGGTCTGACCGAGAATTGCTAATCAGTGTGACCGATTTTAGAACTTTGTGAAACCCTAGCAGTCTCGGTGCCACCGAACTGTGACTCGGTCTGACCAAGTACACTAGTTTAGGTTCCAAAACTGCTTTGGTATCACCGAGTTTGAAAATCGGTTGATCCGAAATGCTTTCTATGGAAAACTAAAACTAAGTTTTTGAATCATTCTTTTGCAAAAATCTCTGCATTTTGTGATGCTCATCCACTCTATCTCATCTATAACTATTCACAGGGTCAGCAGTCAGTGTTTGCAGCATGTCAGACCAAAGTGACAGCCAGAACAGGGAAGAAGAGCAGATTCACATGAGTGAGGGCACTAGTCCCTCTAGCACTTCAGATGATGGCAGCAGAAGCACTCCCAGCAATTTGCCCAAAGCTGCCACCAGGACAAGGAAGAAAAGAACCTCAGAACTCTGAGGATGAGGATTATGTGGCAGTAGAGGATGAGGCCACTTCCAAGAAGAAGGTGGTCAAGAAAGAATATGGTCAGCTGCAGCCACTAAGCCAGTAGTGCAGAAGAAGGCACCTGCAAGAAGGATTCCCACTTCCAAACCCAGGAAGGTTGCCACTGGAGAAACCATGAAGTTTACTATTGAGTCAGAAGATGAGGCTACTGGTCAAGACAAGAAGAAGAAGAGAGTCAGAACCACTACTGCCAAAGTTCTTGGCAATCCCTCCATGAGGAGAGACTCTGAAGAAGAGGAAGAAGAGGTTGCTGCACCAGCACCCAAGGCACAAAAGCTTATGGGTGATGCTATAAAGTCAGGGCCTGCATCATCAAAGGCCAAAGAAGCACCCAAAGTTGCCTCCAAGCCCAAGAATGCACCAAAGAGGAATACCAGGAGTATACCAGCTGCTGAGAAGAACAAGGCCCCAGTGCCTGAAGTTGCTGCTGAGGAAGATGATGAAGGAAAAGTCCTGAGGAAGCTCAAACCAAAGATTCTAGACCACAGTGATGCTCATCCTGTGGCTGAGAACATGAAGCTGAGAAAAGATGCAGGACTCAGACAGTGGAGGTTGTCTGATCCATATGCCACCAGGAGAAGGACTGCTGTTGATTACAGGTTCCACACTAAGGAACATCAGGATTTCTATGAGACAGTGTTGTTGGAAAAGAAGCCTATAGTTTGTGACATGAGGTGGGTCGACTGGACCTACATGAAGGAGAATGAGGAACACTATCCTGGAGTGCAAGATAGTTTCATTGCTTGTGGAGTTGCAGACTTTGTTGGACAGAAGCTCACAAAGTGGAATGATGAGCTCATTATGCAATTCTACTCCACAGCAAACTTCTACCCAGATGGTGGGATAGTTTGGATGTCTGAAGGTACGAGATACCAATCAACTATTGAGGAATGGGCCAATCTGATCAATGCCCCAAGGAGAGTGAAGATGACTTGGACGTTTATGCCAAGAAAAAGATGGATCACAATTCTATGTCACATATGTACAAGGAGATCCCAGACAAAGCTCTTGAGACTTTCAAGTTTGGGTCAGTCCATTTTCTTCTGTCAGGGCTGTCAACGATCAACTGGATCCTAAGGCACACTCTTTTGCCCAAGTCAGGTGACCACAACATGATCAGAGGGCATGCAATTAATTTGCTACACATATTTGATGTGCCACAGAAATTCAAGGTCATGAGCCTCATGGTTGAGACTATCAAGAGGACAGCAGCAGACCAAAAGAGAAGTTGTGGATATGCCCCACAAATTCAGGAGTTGATTAACTCAAAGATGGGCACAGGAACATACTTGTTGGATAAGGAACACTTTTGCTATCTATCCAGAATTTGAGGACAATCAAGTTGTGATGAATGAGAATGAACCATCATTAGTACAAGCTCAAGAGAAGAAGGAGAAAGCAAAGAAAGAGAAGGCTGCCAAGATGCCAACTCAAGAGGAGGCATCTGAGTACTTTTTGAAGAACAAGCAGGAGCAGCTTGGTTACTTGATAGCATCAACTCTGAGGATTGAGAAGGGGTTGGCCACCCTAACTCAAAACCAGGAGAGCCTGGAAAGAATCATGGAACAAAAATTCTATGATTTAGATGTCAAAGTAACTGAGATTCAGTCAGTTGTGGAGCAGCTACAGGATGACATGCAGGAGAGGAAGGGCAGACAACTACAGATGCATTTGCCAGAGTGCCTAGAGCTCAGAGATCAACTGCAGTAGCCAGTGACAGACACCAGAGCCACTTCATCTGCACCAGCTACAGCTCCAGTGCAACCAGCTCCAGCACCAACACCTCCAGCTCCATCCACATCAACTGAAGCCTTCGTCCAAGGAGCCATCTCTACACCACCACCTGAAGACCAAGCCTGAGAGACGATATAGTACTATGCATTTTCTAGGAACTTTTTGGTAACTTGTTGCCAAAGGGGGAGAAAAATGTATAGATCATAGGCTTCGAGAGAGAGAGTTTGCTTTTTGTTCTCTCTTGCTTTGGTGGTTGAACTTTGTTTGCTTTTGATTGCTTGAGATACTATGCTATTATCTGTGAGACATTGATGATCATGTGTTTGATCATAAGCTACACTTATGCTTGTTAGATGATATTATCTTACTTATCCTTATATGATCATTCACTTTGCTTGGTGATGAGTGCATGTATTCAATCTTTATTATTTTGAGCGCTCCACCAAGATGTATGTGACATGGAAGAGTAACCCATGAGCCTAATTCCTTGTGCATTTGCAGTCCAAAGCAAATCTTAAACTATGCACAAATTTAGGGGGAGCTCTTGCTTATCACATACTTCTCAAAGCGACGATGTTTTTCAATCTTATTATCATTTGTCGAAGCTTTGATCTATATGTTGTCATCAATTACCAAAAAGGGGGAGATTGAAAGTGCAACTATCCCTAGGTGGTTTTGGTAATTCATAACAACATATAGCTCATTGAGCTAATGCTATTCCAAGACAAATATTTCAGGAAAGCTCAATGAATGGCATGGCATGGATGATGAAAGTGGATCCCTCAAAATATTAAGGACAAAGGATTGGCTCAAGCTCAAAAGCTCAAGACTCTACATTTTACATTTTAGTGATCCAAGATCACATTGAGTCTATAGGAAAAGCCAATACTATCAAGGAGGGATGAGGTGTTGCTTAATGAGCCTCTTGCTTCAAGTGCTTAGTGATATGCTCCAAAAACCCTCAACTACTTTCTCACATCCACATATGACCTAAACCCAAAGTCAAAATCGGTCCTACCGATTCTTTCTATCCGGCGCCACCGAGTTCAAATGTCATAGCCACTGCCACAAACCCTAGGCAAATCGGTCTCACCGATAGGGATCTCGGTCTCACCGAGATGGGATTGTAATCTCTCTGTTTCCCTTCGTAACGTTTCGGTCTAACCGAAGTGAGCGATCGGTCCCACCGAGATTGCAATGTAAACTCTCTGTTTCCCTTTCGTAACATTTCGGTCTCACCGAAAAGAGCGAATCGGTCCCACCGAGTTTACCTGACCAACTCTCTGGTTAGCTAATTACCAAAATCGGTCTCACCGAGTTTGTGTAATCGGTCTCACCGAGATTACGTTATGCCCTAACCCTAACCATATCGGTCCTACCGAGTTGCATGTCGGTCCCACCGAAAATCCTAACGGTCACTAGATTTACTAAATCGGTCCGACCGAGTTTGTTGATTCGGTCCCACCGAGTTTGGTAAATTGTGTGTAACGGTTAGATTTTGTGTGGAGGCTATATATACCCCTCCACCTCCTCTTCATTCGTGGAGAGAGCCATCAGAACAAACCTACACTTCCAACTTACCAGTTCTGAGAGAGAACCACCTACTCATGTGTTGAGGCCAAGATATTCCATTCCTACCATATGAATCTTGATCTCTAGCCTTCCCCAAGTTGCTTTCCACTCAAATCTTCTTTCCACCAGATCCAAATCCTATGAGAGAGAGTTGAGTGTTGGGGAGACTATCATTTGAAGCACAAGAGCAAGGAGTTCATCATCAACGCACCATTTGTTACTTCTTGGAGAGTGGTGTCTCCTAGATTGGCTAGGTGTCACTTGGGAGCCTCCGACAAGATTGTGGAGTTGAACCAAGGAGTTTGTAAGGGCAAGGAGATCGCCTACTTCGTGAAGATCTACCGCTAGTGAGGCAAGTCCTTCGTGGGCGACGGCCATGGTGGGATAGACAAGGTTGCTTCTTCGTGGACCCTTCGTGGGTGGAGCCCTCCGTGGACTCGCGCAACCGTTACCCTTCGTGGGTTGAAGTCTCCATCAACGTGGATGTACGATAGCACCACCTATCGGAACCACGACAAAAACATCCGTGTCTCCAATTGCGTTTGAATCCTCCAAACCCTTCCCTTTACATTCTTGCAAGTTGCATGCTTTAATTTCCGCTGCTCATATACTCTTTGCATGCTTGCTTGAATTGTGTGAAGATTGCTTGACTTGTGCAAAGATAGCTAAAATCTGCCAAAGTCTAAAATTGGGAAAAGGTTAAGTTTTTAATTGGTCAAGTAGTCTAATCACCCCCCCCCTCTAGACATACTTCAAGGTCTTACAGCAACCCTCCCGGATACTCAATTGAGCAAAATCTTCTTCCTCTCCTTTGAAGAGGTCGGCTAATATTTTGGCTATAGCCGCTTGATTGTTCGGCCCTTGTCGCTTGTAGTGAGTTGCGTCGCTAGTCCCGTTGTAACAGTACAGAGGATGTCCCCTCTGTTGAAGGGGTTGTACACACCAGGCTATGGCGATGGTCATCACTTCGATCATGGTTAGTTTGTTATGGGCCAGCAGCTGAATTTTGGTGGCCAAAAGGTGCACCTCTGTGCTATCTAGTTGGGAAGGACTCTTGGGTCGCCAGTTGAACCACTTCTTTAGCGGGGTACTGTATTCGGGCAGCCCCCACTGGACTGGGTCGGAGAGGGGAACAACTTTGATATAGAACCACTCTGAGGTCCATTCCTTGAAATCTTTCCGTGGGGTCCCAATGGGATACCCTGTCTCGGCTATGCGTCGTACCTCTGCTCCACCTACTTCAAACATTGACCCTTCACGGGTATGGGGGATGAGGCAGAAGCATTTTCTCCACAAATCAAGGTGGGATTCGCAGCTCAGGAATATCTCACAGAGGGCCACGAAACTAGAAATATGCAGTATGGACCTCGGGGTGAGGTGGTGAAGCTGGATCCCATAGAATTCTAATAGACCCCGCAAGAAGGGGTGAATGGGAAAGCCTAGGCCCCGTAGAAGAAGGGGCACGAAACATACCCTCTCTTCCTTGCTTAGCAGGGAAGTCTTCGATGAACACTTGGCCATCCACGGAGATCAATCCAGCGCGGGAAACAAGATCCGCTGCCGGAAGATATCCTTCCGTCTGTAGATTACTCAGTGGAAGGCGTGATATAGAGCAGCTTGCCTAGTCACCTGGAAGAGGACTGTGAGGTCGTGAAGAAGAGCCTGGGGCGTCGGCCATGGCATCTAAAATTTCTTAGGCATTGGCTTCTGGGGGAGGAACGAGTCAGTTGCCCCCCGCACTTTTGGATCTATAAATAGGCGTTTCGTCCTAAAGTTGAAAGGACAGGTCTGCAAAAAAGGGGACATTGGGTCGTTTGCCTTCTAAAAGGGCACACGACAGTCAAAGTTTGCCCTTGCCCCGAGGAAAGCATTAACTCCGATGGCCCCACCATGTGTTAATGAGGTACTCGAATTCCGATGAAGTATTGATCCGGATCATGTTGGGTGACGAACCTCCAACATTAATCCGGATTCCAGATAGTATTTGGCGATGGAACTCTGCTCCGGATGATACAAGTAAAGGTGAAGAACTCACCTTGCAAGCCGGAGATTTGAAGCAAGCAAGAAGGAAATCCTCGACGTTGGAGGCTAGTTCGGGGGATACTGAGGGAGTCCTGGATTAAGGGGTCCTCGGGCCGCCGGCCCATTGATTATGGGCTGGACTGATGGGCTACTATGGAGCCGAACTAGGGCATGGACATGTGACCGGACAGGAGATCTTTGGAGTCGTGGTGTGCCCTCCAAGTCAGGATTTAGCGTGATAATTACTATGTTGTAACCGATCGCATGTAACTCTAACCCTATCGGTGTCTATATAAATCAAAGGGTTTTAGTCTTTAGGGCTAGAGCAACATCCTACACCCCATCAACCTAGGGTTTAGCTCGCCCGATCTCAAGGTAGATCGAATCTGTAATCATACCATACACATCAAATACAATCAAGCAGGACGTAGGGTTTTACCTCTTAGAGAGGGCCCGAACCTGGGTAAACATCGTGTTCATCGCCCCTTGTTCCCCATTGATCCTAGATCCACAGCTTAGGCCCCTACCGAAGATCCGCCAGTTTTGACATCGACAATATGCCCAAAGTGCATGTGCCAATATTAGTTTTACTGGATTTATCAGAAGCAATAGCAGCAACAACAGTACCAGTAATTGTGCTTCCTCTAAGAACATATAACTTGGGCAGAATTCATGTTACCTATCATATGAATGTGGGAACCTTTTGTTACCTTCAGAACTCCACTTGAACCAGAGTGCTTGTACCCTTTGACATCGAGAGTACTCGGTGAGATGAGGTTTCTGGCCATGCCTGGTATGTGTCTCACATCTGTCAACGTGCGCATCATGCCCTTCATGTGTTCTGATCTGAACAGAACCAATGCCCACAATCTCACGTGGGTTGTCATCTCCCATATGCACAACACCTCCACTCTACACAAACTAATAAGTACTGAACCAATCTCTGTTACAACATATATGGAACAAATAGGCAGATCAAGTATCCATTCATCATGACATGAAACACATCCAACAAAAACAACTAGAGCATCATCTGAATGAGACTTATTACCGGATGTAACATTAACCTTACCATCATCATCGGACTTGTATTTAGGTTTCCACATACAATTTCTCTTCTCCTTATTTTCCAACTTCCAACAGTCATCAATGAGGTGACCTTCTTTCTTACAATACCTGCAGATATTTTCCTTCCCAGATCATCTGGACTTCGAACAACCTCTACCATTCTTGCTACTTGTTGTTGTTGTAGTATTCTTTTTTCGCTCAGGCCTGCCTCGTACCTACAAAGCTTCTCCTTTGGAGGACGATTCCTTAGATTGCAACATATCTTTTCATCTTTTCCTTCTGTTGAAGGGCCTCATATACTTCAGCAACAGTTAGTTCATCACGACAATATAATATGGTATCTCGAAAATTTAAAAACGAACTAGGCAGAGAGAATAAAAGCGGAAGACCTAAATCTCCATCATCATACTTTACGTTCATAGACCGTAAGCCAGAAACGATCTCCTTGAATATTGATAAGTGGTTTAGCACTGAACCACCTTCTTGCAACTTGTGTGTGAACAACTTCATCTTCATGTGCATCTTACTGGTTAGATCCTCAGACATGCAGATCAACTCCAGTTTCAGCCAGAGAGGTGTTGCGGATTTCTCCTCCAACACTTCTTGCAAAATATTGTTAGATAGATGAAGATGAATCAAAGACAAAGCCTTATGATCACTACGCTTCTCATCCTCGGTCCACGGCTTCAGTTATTTTCCACCGAAGCCATCTAGCGCCTCGTCGAGATCGGGATGCGCCAGCACAGCCGCATCTTTACTTGCCACAAGGAAAACCTCGTGTCGCAGTCCAGCAGCGAATATCGAACTTCATTGATGCCATGTCGTCGAAACCCTAGACAGAAACAAGGTTCTGATTCCACTTTTTAGAGATACGAGAGGCAAATCAACTCGACGAAAAACGAAAACAAGCAGGAGACACGGGATTTTAACATAGAAAATCCCTGCAACAGCCAGCCAATCTTCACTATATCAGGGGATGTTACACACGCTGGGGTTTACAACTGATCAACGTATCCCGTGCGACGGCTTACAAGAGGTATATATAACACATGTGATCTAGGCCAATACTGATTCGGCGACGGGCCTTGCTCCGCTTGCTCGTTCAAAAGTTAGTCTTTCTCTTTATAATTGAATTTGAAGCATAACATAACAATTTGAAGATGAAAAGCCCTCATCTCCCCAAGTGCTGCCCTCAGGAGGACTATAAGCCTAACTTATGTACTATCCGGAACCGAGGTAGCAGGAACCTGAGCAGAAATTCCTGTGACTCAACAGCAGACCTATATTCTTTTTCCTGATCCATTGTAATGTTCACCTAGCATATATAGAATTTTGTGGTTGAACCTTTTGTATGTAGCAGTAGTAGAGTATTGAGAATCGCATTTGGACATTTGGACCCCGACCCCCGCGTCGCCTAGGAGGCGACTCGGGGGAACCCTAGCCCGCCGCGCCGCCACCCCCTCTCCCCGGCTCCCCCTGCCGCGCCGCCGCCGGAGGAAACTGCCGGGCGAAGCCCGCGCGGCGGACGGCGGCGGCAGGGCTTCCCGCTCGCGCGCGCGGCGTCGTTCCCGACGGCGAGGGCTCTAGGTGGGGGAGGCTCGGCCTCCAGCGCTGCGGCCGTCGCGGCGCTCCCCGGCGGCCCTCTGCTCCGTCTCGCGCTCCTCCTCCGTCAGCCCTTGCAACGCCTCCTTGGCTGGCGGTTTTTTCGGCCGTCCGGCCGGTGCGGCGGCGCCGGCGAGTCTCTGTACTCTCGGCGCGTCGGGGTGGGGTGGCAGCCCCCCTCCTGCTTCTGGTGGTGGGTGGAGTGGCGTGGCCTGGAGCTTGGCCGACCGTGGCTGCGGCGTAGGCGTGCGGGTGCTTAGGCGCCAGATTTGGTCCACGCCCGATCTGGCCCGCCGGCTTCTATTGGCGGCGAGGAAGGTGGATCTGGCATGGTGGTGACGCCCCCTAGCGCCGCCGCCGCGCCTCCCCCTCGCCTCCCCTCCCTCTGCCGCCGCCTGAGGGCCTCCCAATGATGGTGGCGGCGGGATGGCCGCGGTGCAGCCGGCGGGCTGTGTCGGCGGGCTCTGGGCCGCGCGGGCGGCGTGGGGGCTGCGGACGCTGGCGCAGTGGCGGTTCCTCGCAATCCGTCATGGCTCCATGTAGAAGATCCGCCTCTGCTTCGATTTGTCCCGATCCGTGCTGGCGCCGGTCCTTGGCGGCGGCTTCAGCGTCCCCTATGGCCGGCCTGGTGGATCTGGCGTGCGGGTGAGGTTCCAGGGGAAACCCCTGGCTGGTGCGGCAGCCTCCCCAAAGTCGACGCCTTTGGCGCCGATCCCCTTCCTGAAGGCTTTGGGGTGGATCCTCTCCCTTCCGCCTCCTCCTCGAGCTATGGCGAAAGCTTTTGTTCCCCTGGTCTGGGCGTCGACGGCACCCTGGTGTCGTGCTCCTTCTTGAAGGCGGCGGCTGGGAACAACTCTTGGTGGCGGGGCTGCTGGTGGCGTGGTGGCGGTGCGCTTCGGCCTTCTACTTGGTGCCGAGCCTTGCTTCGCGGGACCAGCGGACGGTTTCTTTGGTGGATCGGTGTTTCATCCATACATTGATGGCGACGGATCTTGACGGCATGGCGCAGTGCAGATTCGGAGTTCGATGTGGGAGGATGGACTCGCGCAGGAGGATGACGCTGTCTGGCGTCGTGGTGACGTCGATGGCAGAGAGATCTGGCATGGTAGATGCAACAGTACAGCTCTAAAGATGGACTCGTGGCAGGTGGCTGCGGGGGCCTCATACCCGGCAGGCGTCCTGGTTGAGAAGTGCGCCGGACTGGTAGGTGCCCCATACCAGGCAGGCGTCCTGGTTGGAACCTCAGGTCTTAGATGTTTAGGTTTGGCTGCGATGTCTGTTTGGTATTAGGCCCAGACTATCAGCGCCCCTTCATCATTTGGATAGCCGTAACGACAGTTGTTGCTTAGACGGTGACTTTAGTCTTGCTGTTGTATTTCTTTGTAAGGTCTTGTGAGAATAATTAATAAAGTGGCTGTATGCATCGCTCAGATGCAGAGGCCAGGGGTCATCCTCCTTTTCTAAAAAAAAAGTAGTAGAGTATTGATTTTGAGCCGGAATTATCAGCTGTTTTATGACAAGAAGGCGCATCAAGTAGGTGGCCAACCCAGCCCCTGCAGCTAGGAGGAGCCCATCCTGCCCGTGATCCCCAGCCGAAACCTGCAAGATCCTGCCCATTTCTCTTGACTTGTGCATGGCCCTCTCCCCTCTGGTCCCAGTTTTCACATGTCCACCTCCAGTCCGATCCTCATCTCGATTTGAAGAGCGTCGCAAGCAGCACTGAAAGTTCACCAAAATGGACTGGCATAGCAAACAGTATATGTGCGCATAGTTGGACTGCATATTCTTGTTCCCCTTCCCTTTGATAAAATCAAATCAAATCTGACGACACCTCGAATTAGGAGGATGGATGCTGAATCTGGGGAAGGTTTCTCTCTCCTCCCTCCAACCACTTGCTTGTGCATGCATGATATATAAGTAGAAGTAGAGAGCCTCCCACGGCTCACACAAAGTTAGCACTCACCCTCACTCGCCTGCTGGTGGTTATAACCAACCAACCAACCTCCTCCTCCCACTCAAAACCTCCTTCCTCTGTTTAGTTACTACTCGGCCACCATGAAGTTTATGAAACTTGGCACCAGGCCCGACACCTTCTACTCCTCCGACTCCCAGAGGTACGTGCTGATCCTCATTCCGCGCCATCTCTCTCAGATAGTTTCTTGTGCCTGATTCCGCGCTACCTTCTGCTCCAGGTCCGTGTACACGGAGGTGGCCACTGACCTGCAGATCCTGGTCGGCAAATGCCTCTACCATCTCCACAAGGTAATGGACGAACCAATCCAAGAACCAGATTCATTCATGTCTCTCTCTATGTGATTCCACAACCCTGCCGATTTGTTTTCGCACATGTTACGATCGCAACCTCTCATTGTTTCTCTAATCTTAGCTTGCATAGCCATGCAAGGATTGATTTCCTGGTTTGTGTTGGCCGTTGGAATGAATCTCTTATCGATCGGATCCTATTCCTCACAAGATTGTTTGTTTCCTGATGACAGTTTCCTCTGCTCTCCAAATGCCTGCTTCTGCAAGCGCTCTGTGCCGAGTCCGGCTGCGGCGGCGACGGCGACGTCATCGAGCTCGCCGGCTTCCCGGGCGGCGCCGAGGCGTTCGAGGTCTGCGCCAAGTTCTGCTACGGCATCACAATCACCGTCAGCGCACGCAACCTCGTCCCGCTCCGCTGCGCGGCCGCTCACCTCGGCATGTCCGAGGCCGCCGATCGCGGCAACCTCGTGGCCAAGCTCGACTCCTTCCTCGCCTCTTGCCTCCTCCGCCGCTGGAAGGATGCACTCGCCGTGCTCCACTCCACGCGCCACAACGTGCCGCTATGCGAGGAGCTCGGCCTCACCTCCCGCTGCGTGGACGCCGTCGCCGACCTCATCGCCAACCCTGCCGTCGCCCTTGTCCCCGCCAAATCCACGTCCGCGTCCCCCTGGTGGGCGCACGACGTCGCGGAGCTCGGCGTTGATATGTTCTGGCGTATCATGGTGGCCGTAAAATCGACCGGCGCCGTCAATGAGAAGACCATCGGCGACGCGCTCAAGACGTACGCGCGCCGGTGGCTGCCCAACGTTGCCAAGGACGGGCTCGCCGCGGAGCAACCGTTCGACGACGCCGTCGGCGCCAGCGTGAAGCAGATCACCACGAGGCACCGCCTCCTCCTGGAGAAGATCGTGAGCCTTCTCCCGGTGGACAAGGACGCCGTCTCCTGCGCCTTCCTCCTCAAGCTCCTCAAGGCGGCCAACATCCTGAGCGCGTCCCCCGCGTCCAAGGCAGAGCTGGTGAGGAGGGTGGCATGGCAGCTCGAGGAGGCCAGCGTTAGCGACCTGCTCATCCCGTCAGTGTCCTGCATGAGTGACATGCTGTACGACGTGGACGCCGTGGCGGCCATTCTCCACGAGTTCGCGCTGCGGCACGCGGCGGCCACCGCGCCGGCGAGGAGCCCCGACGACAACAGCCCGGCACGGTCGGACGGGCACCGGCGGTCGAGGTCCGACGAGAGCGTGGGGTTCGACGGCGCGCGGCGGTCGTCGTCGGCCGCGCCGGTGTCGCAGTACGCGTTGGCGAGGGTGGGCAGGCTAGTGGACGCGTTCCTGATGGAGGTGGCCAAGGATCCCCACCTGCCCGTGGAGAAGCTGCTCGCGATTGCCGAGGCCGTGCCTGACAGCGCTCGCCCGGAGCACGATGGGCTCTACAAAGTCGTCGACTCGTACCTCAAGGTGATTTCTTTTTTCAATCCTCAAATTCGTTGTGTCGCGTCGCAGCGCAGACCCCTACTTGGAAGTTGGATAGTTTTTCAACTTGTTTGCATAAACAATGGAGAGTTCTAATCTGCCAAAAAAAAAAAAACTGTACATTGCAGGCGCATCCGGAGATGAGCAAGAGCGCAAGAAAGCGGCTGTGCCGGGTGATCAACTGCCGGAGGCTGTCGGAGAAGGCGTGCTCGCACGCGGCGCAGAACGAGCTCCTCCCGCTCCGCGTCGTGGTGCAGGTGCTCTTCTTCGAGCACGCTCGGGCGGCGGCGCTGTCGGGCGCGCCCGTCGCCGGCGAGCTGCCGAGCAACATCAAGGCGCTGCTGTCCAAGTCCGGGTCGGAGGAGGACGACGCCGACCGGGTGGACGAGCAGCGGCTCCGCGCCCTGGCGTCGGGCGCATCCCCGGGAGACGACTGGAGCGTGGAGGGGCTCCGGCGCGCGGCGTCCAAGATCGCCACGCTGCGCATGAAGATGGAGGAGGACGATGAGGACGACGAGGAGTTCGTGCGCAAGGCCGGGCTGTCGCGCAGCGCGTCGCTGCGGTTCAGGGCCTTCTGTGCTATGCCGGCGGGGAACCCGAAGCGGATGCTCAGCAAGCTCTGGCCGCTGGGAAGAAGCGTCTCCGCCGACCGGCATTAGCAGCCCAGCACCACTAGCAGCCAGCCATTAGGTTTTTGTAATTTGCTTCTTCCGTCGCATATTTTTGTTGGGTTGCCTACCTTGCCCAAGGCCCAAGGTTGTTTTGTTTCTCTCTTCGTGTAGCTGCGAGTGATCATGCATAATTGTCAAAATAAATCAAATAGGAACTGCACAGGTTACTTCTACATACTGTATACTATTATACGAATCCATATCAACTGTCGCTGCTTTAGCAGAGTATGCTTTTTTGAAGAATTATCAACCCGATCGAGTGGCAGCGCTTGACAAAACATGGTCATGATGATAGCAGTTTCGAATCATGTTTGATAGTACTACGTATAAGAAAGAGGCCATCCATCACCAAGCACTATCTTCCTTTCCGTATCCTATGATTGCCATCCACTTGGCAAAGAATTGCATCTAGAAGAGTTAAAGAAAGCAAGGACAGAGAGAGGGAGAGAGAGAAATGAGCATGGTGAGAAATTCCACGGGAGAATCAAATGCACCGAAGATAACAATAATTTTCTTGCCTTTCAACCTGAAAGATCCTCTTTGTTAGGTCTGGCGCGTGTGGAGGGTCCGAATATGTTATGTGCGCGCGGCTTGATGATGATGGGATGATGAGACCTCACCTCAGCTCCAAATGTTGGGTCAGCAACCACCGAGCCAGCAACAACAGCTCAGCATGGCCTGCCCTAATTTTCTAGGCGCATATGATGGTCGATCTTCAGCTTCTTGCTCATCAGTAGCATGGGGGCAGCCTCATCCACCTCAGGCCCCAGTGCCGCTTCACAATTCAGAGAGGCTATGTCGTGTCCTGGAGAAATTTCTTCGCTAGGGTACATCCGGCGCAACATCTACCGATTTGCTATTATTCATCTTTTGCGACGTGTCTCAGATTGTCTAGAGGTTCATCATTGCTTTTCTTTCCCTGCCAATGTCCCATCTTAATTGTTCTCAATTCTGATTACTTAGTGGAGAAAAGTGTGTCACGCTCCATTTTTGAATGCCTATCGCTTCTCGTCACTTTAATCTGTTTATTATGTCTTGATAAATAATAGTATTTGAGGATGGGGCGTCGACCCGTTGGCTGGGCAGCTGAGGTTGCTGCCAGCCCACCCGAGTTCAAGTCCCGGCTTGAACGCGTGGTGCTCGCGGAGTTTCTCTTATAAATAAATGCCAACGAGGGTTAGCCCTTGGGTTGGTCTCATTTTTTGATAAATAATACTCCCTCCGTCCGAAAATACTTGTCATCAAAATGGACAAAAAGGGATGTATCTATAACTAAAATACATCTAGATACATCCCTTTTTATTCAAATTGATGACAAGTATTTTCGGACGGAGGGAGTAGTATTTAGAGAGTTGTTATAGATCACTTGATTCTTTTTATAAAGGTCATTTTTATTACTCCCTCCATTTTTGTATACAAAATCACTATGAAAAATATATAGTTTGCAGCTATGCAAGACCATTAACAATAATCGAGGCAAAAAATGATGACGTTGCCTCGTACAAGCAACTCATGGTTTAACTACTCGCATGCATGCACTTGATGATAATGACACTCTCAATTACGTACTTCCTCCCTTATGTTCAAATTTGCATGCACATTATTAATTAACCCGGTAAACAGGAAGGCAAGTTGGCTTGCAAAGCATGCATTAAATTTTACCTTGATACCTGTAATTTAAGTTTGTGGCATTGTATTAGGAAATGAAGGGAGTAACTGACAAGAGCTTTGCTACACCTATGTAAATTTTTCTAGGTAGCTTACCAACGAGCTGAGGTGACCAGATTTGGTTGGGAGGAAAAAAAAAGGCCCATGCCCACCCCATGAAATTGGGGGTGTGGGGGGGGGGGGGGAGGTATTTAGTTGTGGATAGGAAAGAACGTAACTTTTCGTAATAGATTACGTGGTGTAGTATTTTTGAACTAAAAATGTAGCATCAAGGATACATATATTATAATGAGTATACACCGAGTTCTTCATAATTAGGATGCACATAGCCAACACAAACTTACACACACTAAAAAAGAGAAAAGAAAAACGTCGCCAACAATAATGCCATAGAAGAATGAAACTGTTACTACGAAGCGGAGGGTGGAGAGCCTATTTGTAGACTACGTTGCTATCCATGTGGGATAAAAATCATCCTTGGCCACCTACTTCAAACACATCCACACCGTTGTAAAGAACGGTTGGTACTCTACTCGATGTAGAGTAGATACAAGTTGGATGCTATTTTAATGACAGACCACGTAGAGCAGACAAAAGATGGATTGAGGATGGCATGTTTAATTGTTTCGTCGTGAGGACAAAAACACCACATTTTTTACTTCCTTATCAACTACGGCGAGCATGGTTGTCCTTAGTTAGGATGGCACCTCGAGGAAGGTACCACATGATTTAGTTTACTTTAGTTGTATCTTCCACTTCTAGATATTTTTGTTATTATCCACTAGAATTTCTGAGTGCGAACGTGCCCGATACATTGAGTCTACCCTAAACTCGTTTAGCACAAGATCCCAGTAAAACACATCCCGGTCCTAGGTTAGTTTGGTAGAATCCAAGCAGGCTAGATATAGTGCCATACTGCCATGGCACGAGACGGGGAAAGACTAAATCCCATGCGAAGATATATACGGTGGTGATGTGGTCAAAATTTGTGCAGGCGTATCATTTTTAGAGAGAGCAATGCATTATAAGCCTAGATATTATTTTCAGAGAGTAGCGTTTTCTAGCACCCTATCCCCCCGAAAGAGAATCTCATACCCATTCCTAATTGTCAAGGATTCTAAGCGCAAAAGATGTTTCTTTGCCGCCATCGAACGTGCCCCAAAATATAAATCTCCATGTGTTTCCTACATGTCAGAGACACAATTGTCGGGCTCAAATACTTTTTGCACGAGAGAGTTTGCCACTCCTTCCCAATAAGAAGCTTATACAAGTATTTGTTAAGGCATTCTTTATGATTTGGTTTCTATGTATAGCAAGTCATCCATGATCCTTCTGTGAGAAAATCACATCCCATTTGGCTTGCCTATTGATAACCCACAAGTATATGGGATCACGACAATTTTCGAGGATAGAGTATTCAACCCAAACTTATAGATTCGACATAAGGGGAGCCAAAGAATATTTGCAAGTATTGGCAGCTGAGTTGTCAATTCAACCACACCTGGAGATTAGTTATCTGCAGCAAAGTGAACAGTAGCAAAGTAGTATGATAGTTTTGATAATAGTAGCAACAACAATAGTAACGGTAACAATGATAGCAGTGATTTGGTAGCAATAACGATTGCAGTAGCAGCAGTAGTAACTTAGCAAGAACAATGTAAGGTAAATTCGTAGGCATTGGATCGGTGATTTGTTAGATGATATTCATCACGAGACAGTCATAACCTAGGGCGATACGACACTAGCTCAAGTTCATAAATATAATGTAGGCATGTATTCCGTAGATAGTCATACGTGCTTATAGAAAGAACTTGCATGACATCTTTTGCCCTACCCTCCCGTGGCAGCGGGGTCCTATTAGAAACTAAGGGATATTAAGGCATCCTTTTAATAGAGAAGTGGAACAAAGCATTAGCACATGGTGAATACTTGAACTCCTCAAACTACGGTCATCACCGTGAGTGGTCCCAACTATTGTCACTCCAGGGTTGCCGGATCATAACACGTAGTAGGTGACTATAACTTGCAAGATCGGATCTAGAACATGGATATAATGATGATAAAATAAACGGTTCAGATCTGAAATCATGGCACCCGGGCCCAAAGTGACAAGCATTAAGCATGGCAAAGCCCTAGCAACATCAATCTCAGAACATAATGGATACTAGGGACCAGGCCCTAACATAATAACTCGATTACATGATGAATCTCATCCAACTCCTCACCGACCAGCGAGCCTACAGAGGAATTACTCACTCCCGGTGGGGAGCATCATAGAATTGGCAATGGAGAAGGGTTGGTGATTACGAAGATCGAAGATCCCCCTCTCCGGAGCCCCAAACGGGCACTAGATCTGGCCTCCCGATGAAGAACAGGAGACAGCGGCGGCTCCGTCTTATGAAACACGATAATTCTTTCTCCCTGATTTTTTCTGGAAAAATAGGATTTTATAGCATTGGTTTCAGGGTCTTCGGGGCCACCGGGTGGGGACAACCCACCTGGGCGCGCCTGGAGGGGGTCGCGCGCCCTGGTGGGTTGTGCCCACCCAGGTGCCCCCTCTGATGGTTCTTGGCTCCAGATATTTTCTTTTATTGTATAAAAAATGCTCGCAAAGTTTCGTTCCATTCCGAGAACTTTTATTTATGCACAAAAACAACACCATGGTAGTTCTGTTGAAAACAACATCATTCCGGGTTAGTTTCAGTCAAAATCATGCAAATTAGAGTCCAAAACAAGAGGAAAAGCATTAGAAAAATAGATACGACGGAGACGTATCACCTATATATTTACTTTTCGCTGTCACCTTGCCCGAAGTATCTGGATCTATAGTAATCTAGCCTTGCAGAATCCCTTTCAGGCAAAGAAATGGCAAGGTTACCAATTACTGGAAATTCTTACTCAAGCAATACTTGACGATGCTGGAACACCGGATCAAGGCTGAGAATGTGGCACTTCTAAAAAATTGGATAGAATGACATCTATGATAGTGATATCAATAGTTTAGCTCTTTTACACATCATGATACCTAGACTGGAATTGGAGTTCTAGGTAACTAGAGGCAATAATATTGTATTACTATATTTCTGTGTTCATAATTTAGAGTTTATATTATATGTTATAACTGATATGATCCTGGAATATGTGATTCATTGGAAAACTCATATGCACGTGTAGAACGATAAACGGTAAAATATGATTCCTAGTCCTGCCTCTAAGACTAGCTCAAGTGTTGTTGGTGATCACGTTTTCCAGATCTTGAGATATTGTTAAGTATAACGATAGTCTCAAAACAACATTGAGAGTATGACCCAAACTTGTTTGTTATACTTTGAGATAATATCATCACGAGTCAATTGTTATAACACGGAGTGTTAACTTGTGATTTTAGTTCCTTGGACCATGAGAGTGTCGTCGTCACTTCTTGCCGTACGATGAGCTTTGGGGTTGCTCTGTTGGGGAACGTTGCATGGGAAACAAAAAATTTACTAGCTCACCAAGATCAATTTAGGAGATGAGCATTTACGAGAGGAGAGATTGCATCTACATACCCTTGTAGATTGCTAAGCGGAAGTGTTGAGAAACACGGTTGATGTAGTCGAATGTCTTCGCGATCCAATCATGATCCATCTCGTGAACTCCCGATCCAAGTGCCGAACGGACGGCACCTCCGTGTTCGACACACGTACGGCTTGATGACGCCTTCACCTCCTCGATCCAGCGAGCGATGGTAAAGTAGTAGCCCGAGTCCTCCGGCAGCACGATGGCGTGGTGGTGGTGATGGTGGAGGAATCTCAGCAAAGATTCGCTAAGCACTATGGAGAGGAAGAGGGATGAGATTGAGAGGAGAGGCAGCGCCGTGGCGTAGAGATCTGCTCAAGGGTGCAGCTGCCCTCTCTCTACCCTCTATAAATAGGAGACAGGGAGGAGGAGGGGGCGCCCTAGATCCCATCTAAGGGGGCGGCGGCCACAAGGCAGATGGGGGCGCCCCCTAGGGAAACCCTGGGGTGGCTTGCCCCCCAAGCCAAGTGGAGGGAACCCTAGATGGGGCACCCCACCTCTCCTGGTTACGTGAGATGGGGTGAGGGGGGCGCACAACCCCTTAGTGGGCCTCCCCTTGGCCCATGAGCCCCCCAATACTTGTCCTCCCCCCCCCCCCGAAACGAATTTCGGTCATGCTTGTCATCACCCGATACCTCCGGAACAATTCTGGACTCCAATATCCTTCGTCCAATATATCAATCTTCACCTCCAGACCATTCTGGAGTTCCTCGTCATGTCCAAGATTTCATACGGGACTCCGAACAACCTTCGGTAACCACCATAATGACTTAACTATACTTTTATCATCACCAAACGTTAGGTGTGTAGACCCTGCGGGTTCGAGCACTATGCAGACATGACCGAGACACCTCTACGGTCAATAACCAATAGCGGGACCTGGATGCCCATATTGGTTCCTATATATTCTACGAAGATCTTATCGGTCGAACCTCGATGTCAAGGATTCAGCTAATCCCGTATGCAGTTCCCTTTGTCTATCAGTATGTTACTTGCCCGAGATTCGATCATCGTTATCTCCATACCTAGTTCAATCTCGTTACCGGCAAGTCTCTTTACTCATTCCGTAATACAAGATCCCGTGGCTAACTCATTAGTCACATTGCTTGCAAGCTCATTGTGATACTGTATTACCGAGTGGGCCCTGAGATACCTCTCTGTCATACGGAGTGACAAATCCCAGTCTTGATCCATGCCAACTCAATAGACACCCTCGGAGATACTGTAGAGCACCTTTATAGTCACCCAGTTACGTTGCAATGTTTGGTACACACAAGGTACTCCTCCGGTGTCGGTGAGGTGCATGATCTCATGGTCATAGGAACATATACTTGACATGCAGAAAAAACAGCAACAAACTTGACACGATCATATGCTACGTTTATAGTTTGGGTCTTGTCCATCACATTATTCTCCTAATGATGTGATCCTGTTATCAAATGACAACTCATGTCTATGGCTAGGAAACCATTGTCATCTATGGCTCACGAGGGACACGTTGTTGTCTATGTATCCACACATGTATCTGAGTTTCCGATTGATACAATTCTAGCATGGATAATAAACGATTATCATGAACAGGGAAATATGATAATAACTAATTTATTATTGCCTCTAGGGCATATTTCCAATAGTCTCCCACTTGCACTAGAGTCAATAATCTAGTTCACATCACCATGTGGTTAACACCCAATGAGTTTTGGGGTCGATCATGTTATGCTTGTGAGAGAGGTTCTAGTCAACGGATCTGCAACATTCACATCTGCGTGTACTTCGCAAATCTCTATGTAATATTGTAGATGCTGCTACCACACTCCACTTGGAGCTATTCTAAATGGCCGCTCCACTATACGTATCTGGTTTGCTACTGAGACTCATTCGGATTGGTGTTAAAGCTTGCATCGACGTAACCCTTTACGCCGAACTCTTTATCACCTCCATAACCGAGAAACATTTCCTTATTCCTCTAAGGATAATTTTGACCGTTGTCCAGTGATACACTCGTGGACCACACTTGTACCCCCTTGCCAGACACGTGGCAAGGATACATCAGGTGTGGTACACAGCATGGCATACCGTATCGAGCCTATGGGTGAGGCATAGGGGACGACCTTTGTCCTTCTTCTTTCTTCTGTCATGGTCGAGCTTTGAGTCTTACTCAACTTCACACCTTACAAGTCAGGCAAGAACTCCTTCTTTGACTGATCCATTTTGAACTCCTTCAAAATCATGTCAAGGTATGTGCTCTGTGAAAGTCTTATCAGGCATCTTGATCTATCTTTATAGATCTTGTTGCCCAATATGTAAGCAGCTTTACCTAGGTCTTCCTTTGAAAAACTCCTTTCAAACAACTCTTTATGCTTTCCCGAAATTCTACATCATTTCCGATCAATAATATGTCATCCACATATACTATCAGAAATGTTGTAGTGCTCCCACTCACTTTCTTGTAAATACAAGTTTCTTGCAAACATTGTATAAACCCAAAAGCTTTGATCACCTCATCAAAGCGTATGTTCCAACTCTGAGATGCTTGCTCCAGTCCATAGAAGGATCACTGGAGCTTGCATACCTTTTAGCATCCTTAGGATCGACAAAACCTTCTCGTTGTATCACATACAACCTTTCCTCATGGAAATCGTCAAGGAAACTTTGTTTTGACATCCATCTTCTAGATTTCGTAATTGAAAATGCAGCAGTTGCTAACATAATTCGAAGAAACTTTAGAATCACTATGAGTGAGGAAGTCTCATCATAGTCAACTCTTTGAACTTGTCGGAAACTTCTTTGCGACAAGTCGAGCTTCATAAATGGTGACATTACCATCGGCGTATGTCTTCTTCTTAAAGATCCATTTATTCTCAATGGCTTGCCGATCATCAGCCAAGTCCACCAAAGTCCATACTTTGTTCGGATACATGGATCCTATCTTGGATTTCATGGCTCCTAGCCATTTGTTGGAGTCCGGGCCCACCATCGCTTCTCCATAGCTAGTAGGTTCACCGTTGTCCAACAACATGACCTCCAAGACAGGGTTTCCGTACCACTCAGGGGCGTACGAGTCTTTGTCGACCTACGAGGCTCCGTAGTAATTTGATCTAAAGCTTCATGATCATCAACATTAGCTTCCTCTTCACTTGGCGCAGGCACCACAGAAACATCTTTATGCATCGTGCTACTTTCCAACTGAAGTGACGGTTCAACAACCTCATCAAGTTCTACCTTCCTCCCACTCAATTCTCTCGAGAGAAACTCCTTCTCTAAAAAGCATCCATTCTTCGCAACAAAGACCTTCACTTCGGATCTGGGATTGAAGGTGTACCCAACTATTTCCTTAGGGTATCCTATGAAGACTCACTTGTCCGCTTTGGGTTCGAGCTTATCAGGCTGAAGCCTTTCCACATAAGCATCGCAACCGCAAACATTAAGAAATGACAACTTAGGTTTCTTGCCAAACCATAATTCATACGGTGTCGTCTCAACGGATTTAGATGATGCCCTATTTAAAGTGAATGTAGTTGTCTCTAATGCATAACCCCAAAGCAAAATTGGTAGATCGGCAAGAGTCATCATATAATGCACCATATCCAATAAGGTACGATTACGATGTTCGGACACACCATTACGTTGTGGTGTTCTAGGTGGCGTCAACTGTGAAACAATTCCACATTGTCTTAAGTGATTGCCAAACTCATAACTCAGATATTCTCCCCTTCGATCGGATCGTAGGAATTTAATATTCTTGTTACGATGATTCTCAACTTCACCCTGAAATTGCTTGAACTTTTCAAACATTTCAGACTTATGCTTTATTAAGTAAATATACCCATATCTACTCAAATCGTTGGTGAAGGTGAGGAAATAACTATATCCACCACGCGCGTCAACACTCATCGGACCACACACACCAGTATGTATGATTTCCAACAAGTCACTTGCCCGTTCCATTGTACCAAAAAACTAGGTTTTAGTCATCTTTCCCATAAGGCATGGTTCACATGTGTCAAGTGATTCAAAACTCCAAAAGTCCATTTATATGTCTCCAACGTATCAATAATTTTTATTTATTCCATGCTATTATATTATCATTCTTGGATGTTTTACAATCATTTTATAGCAACTTTATATCATTTTTGGGACTAACCTATAGACATAGTGCTCAGTGCCACTTGTGTTTTTGCTTGTTTTTTACTTCACATGAAATCAATACCAAATGGAGTCCAAACATAGCGAATTTTTTTGGTGATTTTTTCTGGACCAGAAGACATCTGTTGGGGCAAAAAAGTACCAGAGGGGGTCTACGAGGGGAGCACAACCCACCTGGGCGCGCCTGGGCCCCCAGGCGCGCCCTGGTGGGTCGTGCCCACCTCAGCCGCCTCCTGCACCGCCTCTTTGCTCTATAGATACCCCAATATTCCAGAATTCCTAGGGGAGGCGATGAAAAACAATTCCAGCCGCCGCAAGTTCCAGAAGCCACAGATCCAATCTAGACACCATCACGGAGGGATTCATCATCCTCATTGGTGCCTCGATCCCAGTGAAAAAAGAGGAACCGACACGTATGTATCATTGCTATTAAGGATAACAAGATGGGGTCTATTCCTATATGAGTAGATCTTGTCTACATGATGTCATCGTTCTTATTGCATTACTCCGTTTCTCTGTGAACTTAATACACTAGATGCATGCAAGATAGCGGTCGATGTGTGGAGTAATAGTAGTAGATGCAGGCAGGAGTTGGTCTACTAATCTTGGACGTGATGCCTATGTAATGATCATTGCCTGTATATCATCATAATTATTTGAACCTCTATCAATTGCCCAACAGTAATTCGTTTACCCATCGTATGCTATTTTTCTTGAGAGAAGCCACTAGTGAAATATACGGCCCCGGGGTCTATTTTCTCATCATATACTTTCAGACTATTTTGCTATTTGCCTTTTTGATTATTTGCAACTTTTACTTTCAGATCTATATTATCAAAAACCCAAAAATACCTCGCTGAATTTTATTTGCTTTTATTTGCATCTATCAATCTACTACTATTTTATCTCGTCAACTTGACAATTTCTGGCACCGTTACCCGAAAGGGATGGACAATCCCTTTAACACGTCGGGATGCAAGTAGTTGTTCTTTATGTGCATGTACCATTTACGTAGTGTTAAGTGGTTCTCCTACTGGTCCGATAACCTTGGTCTCATTATTGAGGTAAATACCTACCGTTGTTGTGGTGCATCACCCCTTCCTCATTGGAGAAATATCGACGTAGTTCACGCCGACATCAAAAGGAGTTTCTGGCGCCATTGTCGGGGAGACATCATCAACATATACCAGGTCCTAATCATGAAATCATCTCCTTGCAATTTACATTATTTTCCATTTGCCTCTTATTTTCCTCTCCCCCACTTCACAAAAATTTGCCGTTTTATTCGCCCTCTTTTTCGTTCGTCATTTTCTCGTCAGATCTGTTTTTGAGTGCAATCTTATTGCATAGTCACAATAACTCAAGAGAACACCAAGTTGTGTGATTTCTCCAATACCAACAACAATGATTTATTAGCACTCCAATTGCTCCTCCCGCCACTAGTGCGGAGTCTTGTGATATTAATATTGCTTTGTTAAATCTTGTTATGGAAGATCAATTTTCTGGTACTCCTAGTGAGGATGCCACGTCCCATCTTAACACATTTGTGGAATTATGCGATTTTAAAAATAAAAAAGTTGTGGACAATGATATTGTGAAGGTGAAATTATTCCATTTTCTTTGCGAGGTCGTGCAAAAATTTGGTTTTCTTCTTTGCCTCGCAATAGTACCGATTCTTGGGATAAGTGCAAGGATGCTTTTATTACTAAGTATTTTCCTCCCGCAAAAATTATTTCCCTTAGGACACAAATCATGAATTTTAAGCAACTTGAGAATGAACATGTTGCGCAATCTTGGGAAATAATGAAATTTATGCTAATAAATTACCCTACTCATGGTTTAAATCTTTGGATGATCATACAAACTTTTTATGCGGGATTGAATTTTGTTTCTAGAAATCTTTTAGATTCCGCCGCAGGTGGTACTTTTATGGAAGTTACATTGGGTGAAGCTACTAAATTGCTGTACAATATTATGGCAAATTATTCACAATAGCATACCGAAAGAGCTCCTACTAGTAAAAAAGTTAATTCGATTGAAGAAATTTCTTCTTTGAGTGAAAAAGTTGACGCTCTTATGAAATTGGTTGCTAATAAAAGTGATCTAATTGATTTTTAATGATGTGCCTTTGTCTACTTTGATTGAGCAAAATAGTGATGCCATAGATGTGAATTTTATCTCGCGAAACAATTTCAATAACAATGCTTATAGAGGTAATTTTAATCCTATGCCTTTTCCTAGTAACTCCTATAATAATTATGGTAATTCCTATGGTAATCCTTCTTATAATAATAATAATAGGAACAACTCTGATCTTGAGAATAATATTAAAGAATTTATCAATACTCAAAAGGTTTTCAATGCTACAATGGAAGAAAAGTTGAATAAGATTGATGATATGTCTAGCAGCATTGATAGAATTTCTCATGATGTAGAAAATCTCAAGATGGAAATTTTTGTGCCCAAGGTTGATAAATCAATTCAGGCTTTATATGTTTCAACAGACGAAAGTAAGAAAAGAACCACTATGCTTAGAACTAAAAGAGAATTTTTAGAAAAAGCGTTTTCTAGCGATTACTTTCATAAAAATGATGAAGATCTTAAAATGATTGGTGTTTCTTCTATTGATTCCTTGTTTAGTAAGATTAAAATTGATGATAAAGGGACTGGAGAAGAGGCAACTTTAGCTAGAAGGCGCCCCGATAATTTGGAGAGTGAAAATCTTGTTGAGAAAAATGATAAAAGTGGATTTGGAGAGGTCAAAACTTTAACTAGTGATGTGCCCACTCTTTTGGATTAGAAAGACTTTAATTATGATAATTTCTCTTTGATTAATTGTATTTCTTTGCTCCAATCCATATTGTTGATGTTGTGATGAAAGCTTTGGAAGAAAAGTTGGAATTAGAGGTTTCAATTCCTAGAAAATTACATGATGAATGGAAACCTACTATCAAAGTCAAGATTAAAAATGATGAGTGATTTGCTTTATGTGACTTGGGTGGTAGTGTACCTACAATTCCAAAATCTTTATGTGAAGTGCTTGGTCTTACCGATATTGAAGAATGTTCTCTAAATTTGCACTTAGCGAATTCCACTATTAAAAAGCCAATGGGAAGAACTAATAATGTTCTTATTCTTGCAAACAGGAATTATGTGCCCATAGATTTTATTGTTCTTGATATTGATTGCAACCCACCTTGTCCAATTATACTTGGTGGACCGTTTTTACGTACTATCGGTGCCGTGATTGATATGAAATAAGGCAATATTAAATTTCAGTTTCCACTAAGGAAGGGTATGTAACATGTGACGTCCCCGATTCAATCATACACTAATCATACACGCAGTTGTGTACGATCAACACCAGGGACTCACGAAAAGATATCGCAACCCAACTCTAGGCACAAATTAAAATAATACAAGCTTTATATTACAAGCCAGGGGCCTCGAGGGCTCGAATACAAATGAGTCGGCAAAAGCAACATTATCTGATTACAGACATGAGTTAAACAAGTTTGCCTTAAGAAGGCTAGCACAAAAGCAACATCGATCAAAAAGGCAAGGTCTCCTGCCTGGGAGCCTCCTAACTACTCCTGGTCGTCGGTGTCCGTCACGTAGTAGTACGCACCCTCGGGGTAGTAGTAGCCGTCGACGGTGGCGTCTGTATCCTGGGCTCCACCATCTGGTTGCAGCATCCGAGAAGAATGGAAGTAGGTGGGAAAAGGGGAGCAAAGCAACCGTGAGTACTCATCCAAAGTACTTGCAAGCAAGGATCTACACTACATATGCATCGGTATCAATGAAATGGGTAGTATCTGTGGACTGAATTGCAAAATGCCAAAAGAGGAGGGGGAAGCCTAGCCTATCAAAGACTAGCATCTTCAAGCAGCTCTAAGCATCTTGCAGCAATCAGAAGAGTATAGAATAGCAATTTATATTTAACAAACATGTTGTAGTAATAACGCCCAAGGATGCTTCCTCGACTCCCTGCAGGAAAGCAATCCCGGAGCCACATATCCATTACATGCCTCAACATTCAGTATCCAGTTCTAGTTGTATTGATTGGGATACAACTCCAAGTTTCTGTTACCGTAGGACAGGCTATTGATAGATGTTTTCTTCCCTGCAGGGGTGCACCAACTTACCCACCATGCTCTATTAACTCCGGCTGGACACATTTTCTGGGTCATGCCCGGACTCGGCCAAACCATACGCCGCAACCCGACCTAGGCCTAATAGAGAGGTCAGCATGCCGGTCTACATCCTAAGCACGCAGGGGTCTCAGGCCCATCGCCCTTTGCACTCCTGCATGTTGCGTACGCGGCTGATGAGCAGACCTAGCTACCTCCTTAAAAAAGGCAGGTGCTTACGCAGTCCAACTCGGCGCATGCCGCTCAGTCGCATGACGTCTATTAAGCTTCGGCTGATGCATACGACGCAGAACGCCCATACTATGCCCACGTGATGGTTAATGCTATTAGGCCAGAGGCCCCCGGATAAAATATCCAAATCGTAGTGGATTATGAGCGCGAATAACGAGCAAAGAATCACGATCGATGTTACCCTGTCACCCTGTCTCGAGGACTTGCGGCAAGGGCTAAGAATCCCTGGCCACACCACGTAGTTATCTCGCGGGCACCTTCCAGGTCAACCCGACTCCACATCACTCGCATCAGATGCTCGCGCGGGTACCCCTCAGGTCCGACCCATCTTTATCCACTTTAATCAGTAACAATAGTAATGTAAAGGCAATCTGTGTGGGTACCACACCAAGAAGGAACCCGAGGCATCACCCTCGTTGGATTCCCACCTGATGTAAACATCAAGGTGAACGTAAGAGGAAATCACCCTCGAGGTTCACACTTGAGGTGTTGCACGACAGCATCATTATCAGAAGTAGAAAAGGAGGAATCACCCTCGATGACCACGACCGGGTAACTACTCAACAAAGTTAGCATCAGAAATGCTAACGAGGTATCACCCTCGGCACTCGATAGTAACGTTGCCGTGTCGTACAACTAAGGCGAGTGTTGTGTGGTGTCGGGGCCTGGTCTTCAATCCCGTTGATCGGGTCTTCTGATAATCCAGCGGAGCAGTTGGGTCAACATGGGGTCTCTGATGGGTCTCTAACCAGCCTATACTAAGCAGTTTAGGATAAACAGGTAGGTAAAAATAGCATGTTACAAGATCAGGCTATGCATCAGAATAGGAAAAGCAGTAGCAGCAACAACATCAATTTCTAATGCAAGCATAAGAGAGAAGAGAATAGGCGATATCTAAATGTTCAAAGGGGGGTGCTTGCCTGGTTGCTCAGCAGCAAAGGCAGGGTAGTCAGTGGTGTCGTCGGTGACGTAGTCGATGACAAGAACAACATCGGTCTCAGGGTCTACCGGAGAGAAGAGGGGGAAGAAACAGATAAATACATAGTAATCATATGCAACACAGAGTATGCTATGCTAACGTGCGGTGCAGGGTTGCCTAAAGATATGTCCTAGTCATATTAGTTATTTTAGTTTTTAACTTGGATTTATTAACCGGTTCATATGCACTATTCATCTACCGGAAACGGGCTAAAAGTTACAGGTTCACCTACGTAGAGGGTGTAGTGACCAGACCTCAAACAGTCTGATCTCTCTGCATCAGTGTCATCCCTGGATCGGTAATGCTGACAAACACATTACTTGAGGATTTGTAACAGAGTAGCAAGCACACACTTATTACATCGAATGTCTCAAAAGAGAACTTATTACAATATTATGGCTTAAGGCCATCTAAAAATGATAACATCAGAAGGCTTGGAAGATAAAGTGAGTCCATCAACTCCAATGGCATCACTAAGTGAAAGACAACGACCTATGGCACCTTACTCGTCGTCAGAAAAGTTTGCAACATCAACGTTGCAGCTCGAAACGGGTCAGCACATGGAATATGCTGGCAATGTAACACATAGAGTAATGAACAGAAATAATTGCTATCACTACATGCATATATGGCTGGTGGAAAGCTCTATGGTTACAGTTTTGCATAAAGCCAAATTTTCCCTACAACAAAGGAATAAATTTTATTTAACTATCATGGTGGTCGTTAAACATTGAGAAGGTTCGTCCAACTCAATCCCAATTAAGCATCATCGTTAACCCAATCAAATTATATTTAGAGTGATGAGATCAACATGATAATCCAAGAACCAGATACTCAAAACGTCCATAACCGGGGACATGGCTAACCATGATTAGTTTGTACACTCTGCGGAAGTTTCTAGCATGAATAATCTTATGATCCCTTTGAGCCTGGGTGGCGGACCGTAGGATGATCACATGGGTACTCTGGGATATCCTAGGACAACACTGGATTCTCCAGGTGCCCTGGCAACCACTGGGTACTCTAGGGTGCCTCAAGCAATCCACCCAGATGTGTATTAAAGTAGCCACCTTAAGTTAACCATTAATAATAACTCTCACATCTGTCATCAATCACTCGAACCAAACCACATCTACAAGCATAGCATCGCAATACAATCAACGTAGAAGTAACTCCCAAAGGTTCGATAGTAAACAGGGCAATAGGTTCTACCTCATCATCTACTTCCGAGAACCCACATGTTAAACATATCCTAACCATGCAATTGTTGGAGGGTTGACCTAATGCAATAACAACTGGGTAGTAAAGAGGTATGATCAAAGTGTTACTTGCCTTGCTGATGATCCGTGAAACCTAGAGACTCGTAGTAGCACGCTTCGCACTCCGAGTACTCTATCACAAACAAACAAACAATAAGCATTCAACTAGAAGCATGGGTAAAATTCAAATAAGAGATCTAACTAGAAAGTTCAACTTAAGAACTCCGGTTTGCAAAATGTATCAAATCAAACGAATCAACGAAAGTCAAACTGCGAAAGAAACAAGATTCATTTACTAATCTAGAATAAAGTCAACTTTTATAGTACCAAAATCTTGTTCAACCTGATTAAACAGAATGAGAGCTTCGAGGCGAAGATCTAGGCGCTTGAATCGACTGATTCCGATAAACGAGCGAAAAGATAAACTAAAACAAAAATCAGGGCACAAATTGCGATCGAAAATAATCACGGAAAAACAATGGAAAAAGAAAAACTAACGAATAGGCCAACGAACAAATGTCCGCTGTCTGCGGCTAACGGGTGAACACTGCTCATTAAAACGAACGTACGGACGAACATGCACTATTTAGGTAAATCGAGAAAACCGAACCGATCTAATCTAAAAAAAATAAACCTAGGTTTCTAAAAAAACGGAGCGGTTTTCAAAAAAAACAAATCGGCGGCGGCGGCGGTTTCTACCTTCGGCGAGGCTCCGGCGAGGCGGGGCGGCTCTGGCGGGGCTCGGCTTGGCAGCGGGGCAGCGAGGGGGCTACGGCGACGTCGGGCGGCAGCGGCTCGTGGCGGCGGTGGCAACAGTGGTGTGCGGTGGCGGCTGCGGTTGCGGGGCGGCGCCGTGGTGGGTGGTGGTGAGGCGGCGGGGGCGGCGGTACATATAGGAGGCGGGAGGGGGGCGTGGCCGGCTTCGGCTAGGGGCGACAGCGGCGTCGGCTCGGGTCGGACTCCCCGAGTCCGGCGGTGACACGGCGGGGCGAGGCGGCGGCGCTCGCGAGGCCGGCCCCGCTCGGCTGGGCCGCTGGCCTAGTCGGGCGCGCGAACACTTCTTTTTTTAAATAAATTCTGCCAAAACTAAACAAATCCTAAAAAATAAAATAAAAAAGTAAAAATGCCAAAACAAATTTTTACCGTCTAAATAAAATATTTAGAAGAAGATGAACATTTTCTTGATCCTCTTTTCAAAATTTGAGAAAACTCAAATATGAAAATAACGAAATCCCCAACTCTCTGTGTGGGTCCTTGAGTTGCGTAGAATTTCTAGGATCAACCAAAAATGTAATAAAATATGATATGCAATGATGATCTAGTGTATAACATTCCAAATTGGAAATTTGGGATGTTACAAACCTACCCCCCTTAAGATGAATCTCGCCCTCGAGATTCGGGTTGGCTAGAAAATAGGTGCGGATGGTCCTTCCGTAGTTCTTCCTCTTTTTCCCAGGTGGCTTCATCCTCGGTATGGTGGCTCCACTGAACTTTGCAGAACTTGATAACCTCGCTGCGCGTAACTCGGCTGGCAACCTCGAGAATCTTCACTAGTTTCTCCTCGTAGGTCAAATTGCTATCCAACTGAATCGCTTCCAGTGGCACTGTATCTCTCAGAGGTATATCGGCCATCTCCGTGTGGCATTTCTTCAACTGATAAACGTGGAACACATCGTGAACTCCTGACAATCCTTCAGGCAACTCCAACTTGTAAGTAACTTCTCCCATATGTTCCAAAACTTTGTACGGTCCCACAAAACGTGGTGCTAACTTTCCCTTAACTCCAAAATGCTTAACTCCTCGAAGTGGGGACACACGAAGGTAGACTCGGTCTATGACTTCGTAATTTGTCTCCTTGCATTTAAAATCCGCATAGCTCTTCTGCCTGGACTGGGATACTATAAGTCTATCGTGAATATACTTAACCTTCTCTTCAGACTCCTTAATCAAATCTGGTTCAAACAAGTGGCGGTCCCCAACTTCATCCCATAACAACGGTGTCCTGCACCTCCTTCCGTACAAAGCTTCGAAAGGGGCTGATACGCCTCCATCGTATATATAATTTTTGATTGTTCCATGCCAATATTGTTCAACTTTCATATACTTTTGGCAACTTTTTATACTATTTTAGGGACTAACATATTGATCCAGTGCCCAGTGCCAGTTCCTATTTGTTGCATGTTTTATGTTTCGCAGAAACCCAATATCAAACGGAATCCAAACGGGTTAAAACGAACGGAGAATTATTTTGGAATATTTGGGATTCTCCGGAGGAAGAATCAACGCGAAACGGTGCCCGAGGTGGCCACGAGACAGGGGGCACGCCCTCCCCCTGGGCCCACCTGTCATTCTCGTGGACCACCCGTAAGGCGGTTGACGCTCTTCTTTTGCTGCAAGAAAGCTAATTTTATGACAAAAATCTGGGCGAAAGATTCACCCCAATCGGAGTTACGGATCTCCTGATATAAAAGAAACGGTGAAGGGGATGGATATGGGAACGCAGAAACAGAGAGAGACAGAGAGACAGATCCAATCTTGGAGGGGCTCTCGCCCCTCCCAAGCCATGGGAGCCAAGGTGTCAGATGGGAAACCCTTCTCCCATCTAGGGAGAAGGTCAAGGAAGAAGAAGAACAACGGGGGCTCTCTCTCCTTGCTTCCAGTGGCGCCGGAACGCCGCCGGGGGCCATCATCATCACTGCGATCTTCACCAACAACTTCACCACCTTCATCACCAAATCTTCCCCCCTCTATGCAGCGGTGTAACTCCTTCTTACCCGCTGTAATCTCTACTTAAACATGGTGCTCAACGCTATATATTATTTCCCAATGATGTATGGCATCCTATGATGTTTGAGTAGATCCGTTTTGTCCTATGGGTTAATTGATGATCGTGATTGGTTTGAGTTGCATGTTTTATTATTGGTGCTGTCGTATGGTGCTCTCCGTGTCGCGCAAGCGTGAGGGATTCCCGCTGTAGGGTTTGCAATATGTGTATGATTTGCTTATGGTGGGTGGCGTGAGTGAACAGAAGCACAGACCCGAGTAAGTAGGCTGTTTGCGTATGGGATAAAGGGGAATTGATACTTTAATGCTATGGTTGGGTTTTGCCTTAATGATATTTAGTAGTTGCAGATGCTTTCTAGAGTTCCAATCATAAGTGCATATGATCCAAGTAGAGAAAGTATGTTAGCTTATGCCTCTCCCTCAAATAGAATTGCAATAGTGATTACCGGTCTAGTTATCGATTGCCTTGGACAAATAACTTTCTCGTAACAAAATGCTCTCTACTAATACTTACTTTATTGCATCTTTATCTAAACAGCCCCTACTTTTTATTTACGTGCTCTTTATTATCTTGCAAACCTATCCAACAACAACTACAAAGTACTTCTAGTTTCATACTTGTTCTAGGTAAAGCGAAAACTAAGCGTGCGTACAGTCGTATCAGTGGCAGATAGGACTTGAGAGAATATTTGTTCTACCTTTAGCTCCTCGTTGGGTTCGATTCTCTTACTTATCGAATGAGACTACATTGATCCCGTATACTTGTGGGTTATCAAGACCTTTTTCTGGCGCCGTTGCTGTGGAGCCATAGCGTGGGGTGAATATTCTCGTGTGTGCTTGTTTCCTTTATCACTAAGTAATTTGTATTTGCTATTCTAAATTGTTCTCTATCTTTAGTTATGGGTAGGAAACACAAAATACCAAAAAAAATTAGTTGTACCTACTGAACCAATGGTTGAAGAACCACTCAAAATCTATCACACTCCTGAAGCTTTTTTACTTGGATCATCTTCGATCCCTTTGTGCTCGTGCTGAAACCCCAACTAGCTTAGTTGAGGGCAAATCTTTAGATCAGCATGCTTGTTATGTGCGACACCGTATATCTGAAAAACGGAAACTTTTACTGGATCAAATTCATCGTTTGCAATGCTATGCTTGGAATTTATGTGAAATATATGATATTACTTGTTGTTCTGTAAACCCTAAGAAACACCTTCCCTACCAATGTGAGTTTATTGATAATGGAATCGTATCTTCGTATGCTAAGGGTGTTTATAATTACTATGATGTTCAACAAATTGAAGAATTTGTTGCTTTTAAGGGTGCTTATGAAATTGCTTCTTTGATTGAAAAGTATGATGCCACTCTTTACAAATCTGAAATTTTTGCCATACTTGAATATTATTATGATAATTATGCTTCTGATGCCTATGTTAAACTATATATTGAGAAATTCTCCACTGTCCAAGAAGAGACTAATATTTTGCAGGAAGCTATGGAAGAAGAAATTGATGAAACTGTGAGCTCATTGGATGAAAAAGATGATGAGGAGAGCGAAGAACAAAAGGGGAAGAGCGGATTGATCACCTGTGCCCACCTTCTAATGAGAGTAACTCTTCAACTCATACATTGTTTAATTCCCCTTCGTGCTTACCGAAGGATGATTGCTATGACCCCGTTGATTCTCTTGAAATATCCCTTTTTGATGATGCTTGTTATGCTTGTGGCCAAGATGCCAATATGAATTATGCTTATGGAGATGAACTTGCTATAGTTCCTTATGTTAAACATGAAATTGTTGCTATTGCACCCACGCATGATAGTCCTATTATCTTTTTGAATTCTCCAAACTACACTATATCGGAGAAGTTTGTGCTTATTAAGGATTATATTGATGGGTTGCCTTTTATTGTTGCACATGATGATTTAGATAGATATATTATGCATGTGCTTGCTGCTCCTACTTGCAATTATTATGAGAGAGGAACTATATCTCCGCCTCTTTATGTTTCCAATATGATAGAATTGCAAGAAACTGTTTATACTATGCATTGGCCTTTACTTGGTGTGCATGAATTGTTCTTTTATGACATGCCGATGCATAGGAAGAGGGTTAGATTTTGTCATTACATGATATATGTTACTTTGTGCTCACTACTAAATTACAAATCATTGTTAATTAAAATTGGCTTTAATATACCTTGGGATCCGGGTGGATCCATTACTTGAGCACTATATGCCTAGCTTAATGGCTTTAAAGAAAGAGTTGCCAGGGAGACAACCGGAAGTTTTAGAGAGTCATCTATTTCTGTTGAGTGCTTTCATATAGTCTAAAAAAATAAAAAAATAAAGAGGGGAACCTAAAAACTTTTCAAAAAGGAAAGTGAAAGTGAGAAAGACAAGCATTGTTGAAGTGGGAGCTAGCCTTGAACTTTGTTCATGCTCACGGAAACTTTGTGAATCTTGATTACAGAAAATTTTCAACAAAAATAATTATCCCCTTGTATAATAAAAATAATGTGCCAAGGTTTGCCTTTAGGATGTTTACAATGCTTGTTGGTTTGTACGGTGTAGGACAGAAACTTTGGCTGTAATGCGCGATTTTACATTTTTTTAACTGGAATGCCAAACGGTTCTGATTCTTTTTGCACTGTCTTGCTCTACAACTTCTTTATTTTTCCTAATTTTGGTAGAATTTTTGGGGTACCAGAAGTATGGTGAATGTTTAGATTGCTACAGACTGTTCTGTTTTTGACAGATTCTCTTTTTGATGCATAGTTTGCTTGTTTTAATGAAACTATCAATTTATATCAGTGGATTAAGCTATGTAAAAGCTATATTACAGTAGACACAATGCAAAAACAAAATATGAATTGGTTTGCTACAGTACTTAGAGTAGTAATTTGCTTTATTATACTAACGGATCATACCGAGTTTTCTGTTGAAGTTTTGTGTGGATGAAGTGTCTAATCGAGGATGTCTCGATATGAGGAAAAGGAAGAGAGGCAAGAGCTCAAGCTTTGGGATGCCCGAGGCACCCCAAGTAAATATTCAAGGAGACTCAAGCGTCTAAGCTTGGGGATGCCCGGAAGGCATCCCCTCTTTCTTCAACAAGTATCGGTATGTTTTTGTATTCGTTTCATTCATGCGATATGTGCAAGTCTTGGAGCGTCTTTTGCATTTAGTTTTCATTTTTATTTTATGCACCATGCTGGTATGAGATATTCCTTGGTTGATTTATAGAATTCTCTTTGCACTTCACTTAAATCTTTTGAGTATGGCTTTATAGAATGCTTCATGTGCTTCACTTATATCATTTGAAGTCTGGATTGCCTGTTTCTCTTCACATAGAAAACCGCCATTTGTAGAATGCTCTTCTGCTTCACTTATATTTGTTAGAGCATGGGCATATCTTTTGTAGAAAGAATTAAACTCTCTTGCTTCACTTATATCAATTTAGAGAGATGACAGGAATTGGTCATTCACATGGTTAGTCATAAAATCCTACATAAACTTGTGGATCACTGAATATGATATGTTTGATTCCTTGCAATAGTTTTGCAATATAGTGATGATAATATGTGGGAGGTACTAGTAGATGGTTGTGTTAGTAAGGATGTTGGTGTTAAGGTTTGTGATTCCCGAAGCATGCACGTATGGTATACTAACTATGTAACCAAATTGGCGCGCATTGTATTTTGACTATTTATCTTTGCATGAAGGTCGGGGGCGCGTGGTGGTTAACTCCTACCAACCTCCCCCTAGGAGTATGTGTGTAGTACTTTGTTTCAAGGGATTTTAATTTTTTGCAAAAAGTATGTGAGTTCTTTATGACTAATGTTGAGTCCATGGATTATACACACTCTCACCCTTCCATCATTGCTAGCATCTTCGGTACCGTGCATTGCCCTTTCTCACCTCGAGAGTTGGTGCAAACTTCGCCGGTGCATCCAAACCCTGTGATACGATAAGCTCTATCACACATAAGCCTCCTTATATCTTCCTCAAAACAGCCACCAAACCTACCTATCATGGCATTTCCATAGCCATTCCGAGATATATTGCCATGCAACTTCCATCATCATCATATGCATGACTTGAGCATTCATTGTCATATTGCTTTGCATGATCGTAAGATAGCTAGCATGATGTCTTCATGGCCTGTCCATTTTTTGATGTCATTGCTACGCTAGATCATTGCACATCCCGGTACACCGCAGGAAGCATTCATATAGAGTCATATCTTTGTTCTAGTATCGAGTTGTAATATTGAGTTCTAAGTAAATAAAATTGTGATGATCATCATTATAGAGCATTGCCCCATGAAAAAAAGGGGGGAGGCCAAAGAAGCCTAAATAAAAAAGGGGGCCAAAGAAGCCCGCAAAAAGAAAAAGAAAAAAAAGAAAAAAAAGGGAAAAATAAAAGGGGCAATGTTACTATCCTTTTACCACACTTGTGCTTCAGATTTGCACCATGATCTTCATATAGAGAGTCTCTTATATTATCACTTTCATATACTAGTGGGAATTTTCATTATAGAACTTGGCTTGTATATTCCAACGATGGGCTTCCTCAAATGCCCTAGGTCTTCATGAGCAAGCAAGTTGGATGCACACCCACTTAGTTTTCAGTTTGAGCTTTCATACACTTATAGCTCTCGGTGCATCCGTTGCATGGCAATCCCTACCCTCGCATTGACATCAATTGATGGGCATCTCCATAGCCCGTTGATTAGCCGCGTCGATGTGAGACTTTCTCCCTTTTTGTCTTCTCCACATAACCTCCACCATCATGCTCTATTCCTGTTGGAAATATGCCCTAGAGGCAATAATAAATTAGTTATTATTATATTTCCTTGTTCATGGTAATCGTTTATTATCCATGCTATAATTGTATTGACAGGAAACTCAGATACATGTGTGGGTACATAGACAACACCATGTCCCTAGTAAGCCTCTAGTTGACTAGCTCGTTGATCAATAGATGGTTACGGTTTCCTGACCATGGACATTGGATGTCATTGATAACGGGATCACATCATTAGGAGAATGATGTGATGGACAAGACCCAATCCTAAGACTAGCATAGAGATCGTGTAGTTTGTATGCTAAAGCTTTTCTAATGTCAAGTATCTTTTCCTTAGACCATGAGATTGTGCAACTCCCGGATACCGTAGGAATGCTTTGGGTGTACCAAACGTCACAACGTAACTGGGTGACTATAAAGGTGCACTACAGGTATCTCCGAAAGTGTCTGTTGGGTTGGCACGAATCGAGACTGGGATTTGTCACTCCGTGTAAACGGAGAGGTATCTCTGGGCCCACTCGGTAGGACATCATCATAATGTGCACAATGTGACCAAGGGGTTGATCACGGGATGATGTGTTACGGAACGAGTAAAGAGACTTGCCGGTAACGAGATTGAACAAGGTATCGGTATACCGACGATCGAATCTCGGGCAAGTACAATACCGTTAGACAAAGGGAATTGTATACGGGATTGATTGAGTCCTTGACATCGTGGTTCATCCGGTGAGATCATCGTGGAACATGTGGGAGACAACATGGGTATCTAGATCCCGCTGTTGGTTATTGGCCGGAGAGTTGTCTCGGTCATGTCTGCATGGTTCCCGAACCCATAGGGTCTACACACTTAAGGTTCGATGACGCTAGGGTTATAAAGGAAGTTTGTATGTGGTTACCGAATGTTGTTCGGAGTCCCGAATGAGATCCCAGATGTCACGAGGAGTTCCGGAATGGTCCGGAGGTAAAGATTTATATATGGGAAGTCTTATTTTGGTCGCCGGAAAAGTTTCGCACTTTATCGGTATTGTATCGGGAGTGCCGAAAGGGGTCCGGGGGTCCACCGGGGGGTCCACCTGCCCCGGGGGGGGCACATGGGCTGTAGGGGGTGGGCCTTGGCCTATATGGGCCAAGGGCACCAGCCCCAAGAGGCCCATGCGCCAAGATATAAGAAAAAGGGGAGAGTCCTCAAGGGGGAAGGCACCTCCGAGGTGCCTTGGGGAGGATGGACTCCTCCCCCCCTTGGCCGCACCCCTTCCTTAGAGGAAGGGGCAAGGCTGCGCCTCCCCCCTCTCCCTTGCCCCTATATAAAGGTAGGGGAGGGAGGGGTGGCCGCACCTGAAGCCCTGGTGCCTCCCTCCCTCCCGTGACACCTCCTCCTCTCCCGCAGGTGCTTGGCGAAGCCCTGCAGGATTGCCACGCTCCTCCACCACCACCACGCCGTCGTGCTGCTGCTGGATGGAGTCTTCCTCAACCTCTCCCTCTCTCCTTGCTGGATCAAGGCATGGGAGACGTCACCGGGTTGTACGTGTGTTGAACGCGGAGGTGCCGTCCGTTCGGTACTCGGATCTCCGGTGATTTGGATCACGACGAGTATGACTCCTTCAACCCCGTTCTCTTGAACGCTTCCGCTCAGCGATCTACAAGGTTATGTAGATGCACTCTCCTTCCCCTCGTTGCTGGTTTCTCCATAGATAGATCTTGGTGACACGTAGGAAAATTTTGAATTTCTGCTACATTCCCCAACAATTCCACCCATAGTGCTATATCCATGGCTCATGCTCATGTATTGCATGAAGGGTTAAAAAGTTTGAGAATACTAAAGTATTAAAAAATTGCTTGGCTGACACCGGGATAGGCATGAGGGGTACCTTGTGTTAAGAAAAGGGAGCATACAAGACTATATGATTTTGTAGGGATAACGTTCTGGAAGCATTGATATTTTGAAAGACATGATTGTTTGTTGGGATGCCCTAAGTATTATTGTTTTTATGTCAAATTATAGACTATTGCTTGGAATCACTCGTGTCTTAATATTCATGCCATGATTAGATATATGATCAAGATTATGCTAGGTAGCATTCCACATCAAAAATTATTCTTTTTTATCATTTACCTACTCGAGGACGAGCAGGAATTAAGCCTGGGGATGCTGATACGTCTCCATCGTATCTATAATTTTTTATTGTTCCATGCCAATATTCTTCAACTTTCATATACTTTTGGCAACTTTTTATACTATTTTTTGGGAGAAACATATTGATCTAGTGCCCAGTGCCAGTTCCTGTTTGTTGCATGTTTTATGTTTCGCAGAAACCCAATATCAAACGGAATCCAAACGGGATAAAAACGGACGGAGAATTATTTTAGAATATTTGGGATTTTCCGGAGGAAGAATCAACGCGAAACGGTGCCCGAGGTGGCCACGAGATAGGGGGCGCGCCCTCCCCCCTGGGCGCGCCTGGCACTCTCGTGAGCCACCCATAAGGCGGTTGACGCTCTTTTTTTGCTGCAAGAAAGCTAATTTTATGAGAAAAATCTGGGCGAAAGATTCACCCCAATCGGAGTTACGGATCTCCTGATATAAAAGAAACGGTGAAGGGGATGGATATGGGAACGCAGAAACAGAGAGAGACAGAGAGACAGATCCAATCTTGGAGGGGCTCTCGCCCCTCCCAAGCCATGGGAGCCAAGGTGTCAGATGGGAAACCCTTCTCCCATCTAGGGAGAAGGTCAAGGAAGAAGAAGAACAACGGGGGCTCTCTCTCCTTGCTTCCAGTGGCGCCGGAACGCCACCGTGGGCCATCATCATCACTGCGATCTTCACCAACAACTTCACCGTCTTCATCACCAAATCTTCCCCCCTCTATGCAGCGGTGTAACTCCTTATTACCCGCTGTAATCTCTACTTAAACATGGTGCTCAACGCTATATATTATTTCCCAATGATGTATGGCTATCCTATGATGTTTGAGTAGATCCGTTTTGTCCTATGGGTTAATTGATGATCGTGATTGGTTTGAGTTGCATGTTTTATTATTGGTGCTGTCCTATGGTGCTCTCCATGTCACGCAAGCGTGAGGGATTCCTGCTATAGGGTTTGCAATATGTTTATGACTTGCTTATGGTGGGTGGCGTGAGTGAACAAAAGCACAGACCCGAGTAAGTAGGTTGTTTGCGTATGGGATAAAGGGGACTTGATACTTTAATGCTATGGTTGGGTTTTACCTTAATGATCTTTAGTAGTTGCGGATGCTTGCTAGAGTTCCAATCATAAGTGCATATGATCCAAGTAGAGAAAGTATGTTATCTTATGCCTCTCCCTCAAATAGAATTGCAATAGTGATTACCGGTCTAGTTATCGATTGCCTTGGACAAATAACTTTCTCGTAACAAAATGCTCTCTACTAATACTTACTTTATTGCATCTTTATCTAAACAGCCCCTACTTTTTATTTACGTGCCCTTTATTATCTTGCAAACCTATCCAGCAACACCTACAAAGTACTTCTAGTTTCATACTTGTTCTAGGTAAAGCGAACACTAAGCGTGCGTAGAGTCGTATCAGTGGCAGATAGGACTTGAGAGAATATTTGTTCTACCTTTAGCTCCTCATTGGGTTCGACACTCTTACTTATCGAAAGAGGCTACATTGATCCTGTATACTTGCGGGTTATCAGGGGCCATCTTCAAACTGGCTTGATAGCTGTTGTTGTAAGAGAACTCTGCATAAGGCAAATTGTCGTCCCAACTAGATCCATAATCTAGCGCACAAGCTCTCAGCATGTCCTCCAGAATCTGATTGAATCTCTCGGTCTGTCCATCTGTCTGTGGATGAAAGGTTGTACTGAATTCTAGCCGGGTACCCAAAGTTTTGCAACTGATTCCAGAACTTTGAGGTAAACTGGGTTCCTCTATCTGATACAATGGTCTTGGGAACTCCATGCAGACATACAATCCTGGTCATGTATATCTTTGCCAACTTAGCACTGGTGTAAGTGGTCTTCACTGGGATGAAATGAGCTACCTTCGTCAACCGATCGACTACAACCCATATCGAGTCATAGCCTGAACGAGTCCTGGGCAATCCCATGATAAAATCCATGCCTAGCTTATCCCACTTCCATTCGGGTATCGACAATGGCTGTAGAAAACCTGCTGGCTTCTGATGCTCTGTCTTCACCCTCTGACATACATCACAAATTGCTACATACTCCGCAATATCCTTCTTCATTCTGGTCCACCAGAAACTGTCCTTCAAATCCAGATACATCTTGGTATTTCCTGGGTGAATCGAATACGGCAAATCATTGGCCTCTTGCAGAATCGACTTCCTGATCTCCGGATCATTTGGCACATATACGCGGTCCTCAAACCATAAGGTATCATGCTCATCCTCACGAAATCCTTTAGCCTTTCCTTTGCTCATCCTTTCCTTTATCTCGGCAATCTCCTTGTCCGTCTTCTGAGCTTCTCTGATCTTATCCATCAAAGTAGACTGAATCTCAATGCTGCTACATAGCCTCTCGGAACTATCTCCAAACATAGCTCATGAAGATCCTCTGCTAACTCCTTGGGTAACTCTCCGGTCTTGAGTGTATTGACATGACTCTTGCGGCTCAACGCATCGACTACTATGTTAGCCTTTCCGGGATGATAATGCAACCTCATATCATAATCCTTGATGAGCTCCAACCATCTCCTCTGCCTGAGATTCAACCCCTTCTGCGTGAAGATATACTTCAAACTCTTGTGATCCATGTACACCTCACAGTGGTTTCCGATGAGAAAGTGTCTCCATGTCTTCAACGCATGCACTATGGCCGCTAACTCCAAATCGTGTGTAGCATAATTCAACTCATGGGGTTTAAGTTGTCGTGAGGCATATGAAACAACTCTCCCCTCCTGCATAAGCACTGCTCCAAGTCCTCGACGAGAAGCACCGCAATACACCTGATAATCCTTGCGTTGATCTGGAAGAATCAACACTGGAGCTGTAACCAAATGTTTCTTCAACTCATGAAAACTAGCCTCACATTCCTCAGTCCATTTGAACTTGGTGTCCTTCTTCAACTACTCCGTCATGGGCTTTGCAGTCCTAGAGAAGTTCTCAATGAACCTCCGGTAGTATCCAGCGAGTCCAAGAAAACTCCGGATCTCCCCAACTGTCATGGGTGCTTCCTAGTTTGTCACAGTGACAACCTTTGTGGGGTATACAGCTATTCCTTCTCCGGATATAACATGTCTGAGGAATCCAACTTCCTTCAACCAAAAGTCACACTTGCTGAACTTGGCATATAGCTGATGTTCTCTAAGCTTCCCAAGTACCAAACGCAAATGCTCCTTATGCTCCTCTTCATTCTTAGAGTAGACCAATATGTCATCAATGAACACCGCGACGAACTTATCCAAGACCTCCATAAACACCTTGTTTCATCATGTTCATGAAATAGGCAGGTGCGTTAGTCAGACCAAATGGCATAACGGTATACTCATATAGCCTGTACCTTGTGGTAAAAGCTGTCTTAGGTATATCCTGCTCTCGAATCTTCAGCTGGTGGTATCCTGATTGCAGATCGATCTTGGAAAATACTTTAGCTCCTTGCAACTGGTCAAAAAAATTGTTGATCATCGGTAGTGGATACTTGTTCTTGATTGTCACTTCATTCAATCCACGATAATCAACAACCATTCTCAACGATCCATCCTTCTTCTCCACTAGAAGTACTGGTGATCCCCAAGGTGATGAACTTGGCGAATATAGCCTTTATCTAGTAACTCCTTAATCTGCTTCTTAGTTTCCTCCAAATCCTTTGCGGGCATCCTGTACAGTCTCTTAGATATTGGCCCTGTGCCTGGCAAAAGCTCAATCAAAAACTCAATTTCTCTATCCGGTGGCATGCCTGGCAACTCTTCTGGAAATACATCAGGGAAATCCTTCACCACTGGTACTTCCTCCTGTACAACTCCTGACAAGGAATTCACTTGAGTCCTCTTCGGCACATGTCGGGATACATACTTAATCCTCCTTCCTTCAGGGGTGGTGAGCATAATCAACTTACTGGCGCAATCGATGTTTCCTCCATACATCGATAGCCAATCCATACCCAAAATCACATCCAAACCTTGCGACTCCAATATTATTAGGTCTAAGGGGAAAACATGCCTACCTATGGTCAATGGCATCTGAAAACATCCTTTACTTGCCATATGCTCCGCTCCTGGCGAGCTTACTAACATGGGTTTTCTAAGAACTTTGGTGGGCAACTTATATTTATCCACCAATCCCCTTGATATGTATGAATGCAATGCACGAGTATCGAAAAGAATGATTGTAGTAAATGACATAACCAAAAACTTACCTATTACTGCATCTGGCTAGGCTTCAACCTCCTCCATGCTAACGTGGTTCACTTGTCCCCTGTTGAAAGGGTTGGGCTTCTTCCCAGAGCTTCCATTGCCGTTTCCATTCTTAGCTTCAGAACACTCCGTGGCGTAATGTCCATTCTTCCCGCACTTGAAACAAGTAATGTGACTTAGATCCTTCTTGGCGGGCATTGCTGGGTTGGTACGGTTCTGGCTGTTGCTTCCTCCTTTCTCATTAACATTCTTGGGGCCACTATGGTTGTGAGAACTCCCTCCATTGGAATTGTGACCTCCATGGTTATGGTGAAGGTGTCCTCCCGAGTTCGAGGTAAAACGGGGCCTCTGCTGAGCTCCTGAATTGTACTTCCCTTGTCCATACTTCCTCTTGCAGTTGTCAATCTGCTGCTGCTTCCCTTTAATCATGAGAGCTCTATCTACCAACTCCTGGTAGTTGTTGAAGGTTGCCAACATCAACTGCATGCTCAACTCATCATTAAGTCCTTCCAGAAACTTCTCTTGTTTAGCTGCATCCGTAGCAACGTCATCTGGGGCATAACATGCTAACTTGCTAAAATCATCCACATACTGGCCCACTTTGCGTCCTCCCTGGCGCAAGTTGCGAAACTCGCGCTTCCTCATGGCCATAGCTCCTGCTGAAACATGGGCAGTGCGAAAAGCTTGCTGAAACTCGTCCCATGTGACAGTGTCGATGGGGTAAGTGGTTGTGAAATTCTCCCACCATGATGCTGCGGGTCCATCAAGCTGATGTGCGGCAAAACGCACCCTCTCCGCATCTGTGCATCCTGAAGTGGTCAACTCCCTTCCAATCTTGCGAAGCCAATCATCTGCAACTATCGGCTCGGTGCTACTGGAGAACACCTGCGGATTCAGCCTTAAGAAACGGGCTAAGTGATCAACAGGTGGTCATGGTGGTGGGTTGTTGTTGTTGTTGTTGTTGTTGTTGTTGTTGTTGTTGTTGTTGTTGTTGTTGTTGTTGTTGTTGTTGTTGTTGTTGTTGTTGTTTTTGTTGTTCCCATGATTCTGATTCTGGACTAGTATCTGCATCAATGCATTCTGCTGCTGGATCAACTGAGAGAGCTCCGGTGGGAAAGTGAATCCATTGTCGCGTCTTGGAGGCATCTGATGGGTTTAGAAAAGATGAGAAAACAGAATAGAATGAGATCTAGAGGGAAAACACTACCCATATGCACATGAGACAAGCACAAACATATCACTTCAATCAATTCAAACAAGGGCATACAATCGGTCTAACTATCGTTACAAAAGTGCTCGGACTATACTATATACATGGGGGAATACTACTACTGATATGGTGGTCGACTAGAAAACTTGATCGGTGGAAGGCTCCATGATATCTGCTCCAGCTTAATCAATGTAGTCATCATCGGTATCATCGGGGTCCGAATCGGTGTTGTCGATGATGATGTAGTTCTCCGGACAAGTGAAATCGTCGTCTTCTCCTCCTGGCGCGGGGTCTCCCATGAATACTCCTAGCTTTCTCGTCAGATCGTCATTCTTCTCCACGAGTATCGTCATTTCTTCCTCATATCCATCGCGTGTAGACTTGAGTTCTTCCACCAACTCCGTGATCCTGGTCCTTTCCTTCTTCAGATCTATCATGCCCGCGCACATCTGGTTCTCCTAGCAACGAATGTGCTGGTTTAACTCCTGGATGAAAGCTGCAATAGACCTATCCTTCCTGGTGCTGATCATCTCCCATTGCTCATCTCGGCGCCCACAAATCTGGTAGATAGTATCTGAGGGAGCCCCGGATTAGGCGGTGTCCGTATGGCCGGACTACCATCATCGGCCGAACTATCATCGGCCGAACTATCATCATCGACCGAACTCCAAGACTATGAAGATACAAGATTGAAGACTTCGTCCCGTGTCCGGATGGGACTTTCCTTGGCGTGGAAGGCAAGCTTGGCGATACGGATATGTAGATCTCCTACCATTGTAACCGACTCTATGTAACCCTAGCCCTCTCCGGTGTCTATATAAACCGGATGGCTTTAGTCCGTAGGACACAACAACAACAACAACCATTACAATCATACCATAGGCTAGCTTCTAGGGTTTAGCCTCCTTGATCTCGTGGTAGATCCACTCTTGTAACATCCACAATATCAATATCAATCAAGCAGGACGTAGGGTTTTACCTCCATCAAGAGGGCCCGAACCTGGGTAAAACATCGTGTCCCTTGTCTCCTGTTACCATCCGCCTAGACGCATAGTTCGGGACCCCCTACCCGAGATCCGCCGGTTTTGACACCGACATTGGTGCTTTTATTGAGAGTTCCTCTGTGTCGTCACCGACAGGCTTGATGGCCTCTTCAATCGACAACGACGCAGTCCTGGGCGAGACTTTTCTCCCCGGACAGATTTTCGTATTCGGCGGCTTCGCACTGCGGGCCAATTCGTTTGGCCATCTGGAGCAGATCGAAAGCTACGCCCCTGGCTGTCAGGTCAGATTTGGAAGCCTAAACTTCACGGCCGATATCCGCAGGGACTTGATCTTCGATGGATCTGAGCCACTGCCGAGCGCGCCGCACTGTCACGATGGGCACGACCTAACTCTGCTGCCGGATAGTACCTTGGAGGCTGCACACGAATCCGCTCCGACCCATAGTCCGGAGCCGATCGCGCAGATCGAGGACGGGTGGCTGGACACCGCCTCGGGAGCTGCAACTTCCACGGCGATGGAGCCGAACACTGACCTTGTCCCTCATAAAGCTCATGACTCTGAGGTGCCGGACTCCCTGCCGGACTCCAAACCTCCTGCGCCCCTGCCAATCGAATCTGATTGGGCGCCGATCATGGAGTTCACCGCTGCGGACATCTTTCAATACTCACCCTTCGGCGACATCTTAAATTCGCGGAAGCACCTCGCGCTATCCGGAGAACCCTGGCCGGACTACGGCCAGGATGGTTGGGACGCGGACGACGAAGAAATTCAAAACCCACCCACCACCCACTTCGTAGCCACCGTCGACGATCTAACCGACGTACTCGACTACGACTCCGAAGACATCGACGGTATGGACGACGATGCCGGAGACTATCAAGAACCAGCGCCTATAGGACACTGGAAGACCACCTCGTCATACGACATATACATGGTGGACACCCCAAAAGATGGGGACGGCGAAGAAGCAGCGGAGGCAGATTCCTTAAAGAAACAGCCCAAGCGCCGACGTCAGCGGCGCCGTTCTAAATCCCGCCACAGCAAGAATGGAGATTCCGGCACAGGAGATAATAACACCCCAGAAAGTGCCGAAGATAACCCCCTCCAGCAAGATTCAGCGCAGGAGGAGGCAGAAGCAAGCCCTCACGAGAGGGCGGCAGACGAAGAGGTCGAGGATGATAATTACATACCTCCCTCCGGAGATGAGGCAAGCCTCGACGACGACGAATTCGTCGTGCCTGAGGATCCCGTCGAACAAGAGCGTTTCAGACGCAGGCTAATGGCCACAGCAAATAGTCTAAAGAAAAAGCAGCAACAGCTGCAAGCTGATCAAGACCTGCTGGCCGACAGATGGACCGAGGTCCTCGCGGCCGAAGAGTATGAACTCGAACGCCCCTCCAAAAGCTACCCAAAACGCAAGTTGCTCCCCCGACTAGAGGAGGAAGCATACAAACCTGCATCGCCAGCGCACAATACGGCAGACCGACCACCTCGTGGCCACGATAGAGAGGCATGTAAGCCCTCCACCAAAACCGTACCCCGGCACCGCTCAAAAAGCACGAAACCACGGGGGAACGTGCCGGACTTGCGGGATATATTGGAGGACAAGGCAAGACAATCCAGATCTATCTATGGATCACGTGGGCGCCCCAAGACCCACGACGAATACCGTCGCGTCAGATACAACTACTCCGGCCGGGCCGAACACAGCAGACAACGCTCTCTTGAGCTACGTCGCGATATTGCTCAATACAGAGGCACCGCACACCCACTATGCTTCACGGACGAAGTAATGGATCATCAAATCCCTGAAGGGTTTAAACCCGTTAACATCGAGTCCTACGATGGCACAACAGACCCCGCGGTTTGGATTGAGGATTATCTCCTTCATATACATATGGCCCGCGGCGACGATCTTCACGCCATCAAATATCTCCCGCTCAAGCTTAAAGGACCAGCTCGACATTGGCTTAACAGCCTGCCCGCAGAGTCAATTGGGTGCTGGGAAGACCTGGAAGCCGCATTCCTCGACAACTTCCAGGGCACGTATGTGCAACCACTGGGCGCAGATGACCTAAGCCACATAATCCAGCAGCCAGACGAATCGGCCAGGCACTTCTGGACACGGTTCTTAACAAAGAAAAATCAAATCGTCGATTGTCCTGATGCAGAGGCCCTTGCTGCCTTCAAACATAACATCCGCGACGAGTGGCTGGCCCGGCCCCTAGGACAGGAAAAGCCGAAATCCATGGCAGCCCTCACATCACTCATGACCCGCTTTTGTGCGGGAGAGGATAGCTGGTTAGCTCGCAGCAACAACCTCAGCAAAAAATGCTGGCAGTCCGGATACCAAGGACCGCAATGGCAGGTCGCGTCGAAACAAAAACAAACGCCGCATTAACGGCGACAGCAATGAGGATACGTCAGTCAATGCTGGATTCCGAGGCTCCAAACCCGGTCAACGGAAGAAGCCATTTCAAAAAACCACTCCGGGCCCGTCCAATTTGGACTGAATACTCGACCGCTCTTGTCAAATACGTGGAACCCCCGAAAAGCCAGCTAACCACACCAATAGAGATTGTTGGGTATTCAAGCAGGCAGGCAAATTAATTGCTAAAAACAATGACAAGGGGCTACACAATGATGACGAGGAAGAGACCCGGCCGCCGAACAACAGAGGACAGAAGGGATTCCCCCCTCAAGTTCGGACGGTAAATATGATATACGCAACGCATATACCCAAGAGGGAGCGGAAGCGTGCAATAAGGGACGTATACGCGATGGAGCCAGTCACCCCAGAATTCAACCCATGGTCCTCTTGCCCGATCACTTTCGATCGAAGAGACCATCCGACCAGTATCCGCCATGGCGGATTCGCCGCATTGGTTTTAGACCCAATCGTCGACGGATTTCACCTCACGAGAGTCCTGATGGACGGCGGCAGTAGCCTGAACCTGCTTTATCAGGATACAGTGCGCAAGATGGGCATAGACCCTTCAAGGATTAAACCTACAAAGACGACCTTCAAAGGCGTCATACCAGGTGTTGAGGCCAGTTGCACAGGCTCAGTCACACTGGAAGTGGTCTTCGGATCCCCGGATAATTTCCGAAGCGAGGAGTTAATCTTCGACATAGTCCCGTTCCGCAGTGGCTATCACGCTCTGCTCGGACGAACCGCGTTCGCAAAATTCAACGTGGTGCCGCATTATGCATACCTTAAGCTCAAGATGCCAGGCCCTTGCGGAGTCATCATGGTCAATGGAAACACGGAACGCTCCCTCCGAACGGAGGAACATACAGCGGCTCTCGCGGCAGAAGTACAGAGCAGCCTCTTAAGGCAATTTTCGAGTCCGGCCATTAAACGACCGGACACGGCCAAACGCGTCCGGAGCAACATCAACCAAGACCACCTGGCACGTTCCGAAGACGCGTAGCAATGCGGCCCCAACCCCAGCCCTCGCACAATTGCAAGACAAACTCTCCTCGTACATAATTACGCCCTGGAGATACCATGGGCATAGGGGAGAGGCACGATCACAACAGACCTAGAGTGCGGTTCGACCACACCAGGGGCTCCAAAGTGTGTCGCTCTTTTTATCTTTTATTTCTCTTTTTTTTACAGGACTCTATCCGGCGGTGAACCTACCGAACTCATGATGCAACAGCCAGGGAAGGACAAAGGCTGCGACGAACACTTAGGTGGTCTCCATTACGAGCATTAAATTTGTTAAATACACCATTCCGCGGCCTACCCCTGGAGGGAGATGCCTTTAATTCGTCCAATCCCTTGCTTTCTGCACTATTTGTATCATTCCGCACTCATAGCAGATCTTCTTGAATAAATAATGCAGCACTTTTTGTCCATAATTGCATTACTTTATATATATATATGTTCATTTACGACATGTTGCATCCGTATATTTTGGTACGGCCAAATACACCAGGGGCTTATGTTCCCCGCATTATGGTGTGATAAGTCCGAACACTTTGACAAGTGCGGCACCCCAAAGTTAGCATTATATGAATCGGCTCCGAATCATGTCTTGGGTCAATAGTTGGGTTTGCCGGCTCCCATGTTTGGCACCTTACGTTCCGTTCTATCGGCTAAGGTAGCACTGGGAGAACCACTGCGATTGCGCCCCGGTTGAGCCGGGTTAACGCCTCAGTGGAGAAAGCTAAAACTGACTGTCATGATAAGGCAAGAGACTGGTCGCTGTTCGAGAGGTCCCTTCGAGTCCCTAAAGACTTATGCCGCTTCGAGCGAAGAACCGGATAATGTCCGGCCAAGGCGTGGATAGCGCCCCGAACTCGGTCTTCCAAATACTAGGGGCTTCGCCGAAATTTAAAATTATAGAATTCTATGGCTAAGTGAGAGTGTTCAAGCACTATAAGTCCGGTTGCCTTGTTCGTTGTGTTGAGCGCCTCCCTAGATGGACCCAAAAATGGGAACAAGAGTGCTCAAGTTTATCCCGAACACCCCAGCACTCGCGGCATGGAGGCTGAAGCCGACGACTTGCCGTCTCTCAGATTTAATAAACGGCCGCACAGAAGGTAATATTTTAAATTAATAAGCGTTGCTTAGCGCATATGAACAAAGTTTTCAACACACAGCATAACACATTGCGAATTTACTCAATAATTACATCCCGGGGGCACTCATCCGCAATCTTGCGGGCACCCTCCATGACAGTCTTATAGTACATCTCGGGCGTACGATATTCCTTGCCCGCTGGTGGCGCGTCAGTGATTAGCTTCTCCGCATCCAGCTTGCCCCAGTGCACCTTTGCGCGTGAAAGGGCCCGACGAGAACCTTCAATACAGGCGGAGCGCTTGATAATCTCCACCCAGGGGCACGCATCCACCAACCGCCGCACGAGGCCGAAGTAGCTCCCAGGCATGGCCTCTCCAGGCCACAGCCGGACTATGAGGCCCTTCATGGCCTGCTCAGCTACCTTGTGAAGCTCGACCAACTGCTTCAGCTGGTCGCTAGGGGGCACCGGATGGTCGGTCTCAGCTTACTGAGACCAGAAGACCTTCTCCGTTGAGCTCCCCTCCTCGGCTCGGTAGAATGCGGCGGCATCAGACACACTGTGAGGCGGATCTGCAAACGCCCCTGGAGAGCTCCGAATTCGGGTAAGTAACACGTAATTTACATTCACATGCTTGCTTTGCATGAAAAATGCCTTACCCGCCGCTATCTTCTTCACCGACTCAATCTCCTGAAGGGACTTATGGGCTTCGGCCTTGGCGGCTTTGGCACTTTCGAGAGCCGAGGCAAGCTCGGACTCTCGAGTCTTTGAGTCACGCTCCAAACTCTCATGTTTTTCCATGAGAGCCTGGAGCTCCTGTCGAACCTCCGCCACCCGCGCCTCCTGCTTTTCTCGCTCCGCCCGTTCCGCAGCCGCATTACGTTCGGCCGCAGACACGGCCTCCTTCAGGGTTGCCACCTCGTTCGTGGCCCTTGCAGCACCCACGTTATCCTCGTTATTTTTTTGTCGCAACCTAAATCCTTTTCTGTAAGGTACAAATTCAAAGTGGTGTTACTCACCTTCTTTGTCCTGGAGCTGCTTCTTGGCACGGCCGAGCTCTTGCTCGGACCGCTCGAGCTCCTGCTTCAAAGCACCGACCTCCGCAGTCAGTGCGGCAGAGGTCAGCAGCGCAGCCTGCAACCCATATTGACATAATTTTTTAGCAACCCTGCGTATATCTTTTTTAGATCCTCAGTTCGGCTTTTCTTTCCGAACACCAAACCGAGCATCAGGGGCTACTGTCCATGCGGTATTACATTGCATATTTTTGAACTTCTTACCTCAAAGCCTGATAGAAGGCTACTGCAGGCTTCGGTCAGCCCGTTCTTGGCGAGCTGTACCTTCTGAATCACCACAGTCATAATAGTGCGGTGTTCTTCCTCGATGGAAGCGCTCTGGAGCGCCTCCAACAAATTGTCCGGCGCCTCCGGTTGGACGGAAGCCACCGGTGTCACGGTCTTGCCCTTCTTGCGAAGGGGCCGCCAGCCGGACTCTGGAACCACTGCGGGTTCCTACGTAGAGTACGGCGCAAAGTCCGGGAGGCCGCCTTGTGGCGCCTCCGGAGCCTCCCCCTGATGGGTCCCTTCTTGGGATCCCACCTCGGTGTCCTCGGCGTCGCGAGGGGTGGAGGCGGTCGGGATGGAGTCTACATCCGACGGAGCCAACGACCCGCTCGATGAAGTGGGGAGATCATCATTGGCCGGACTACAAGCAGCATGCGGCATTAGAATGACACTATGTGACACAAAAGAGAAATTATAAATCATTCAGGAATCCGGATACTTACGATCTTGCCGGAGGCCTGGCCCTTGAGGGCCATTCTTCGTCGCCAACGTTGACGTTGGCGGAGCTGTCCGGGGGAATAGTCCTTCCCCTCTTGGACCCTTCGGCCTCCCTTGTTGGGGAAGCCTTCCTCTTCCTCTCTCCCTCCTCTGGGAGAGAGTCCTCTTTCTCCTCCTCGTTTTCGGGGGAGGAGTCCACCTCAGAGTCGTCGGACACCTGAAAATGGGAGCTCTTTCGAGTACCCGTGGCCTCCTTCTTGGCCTTCTTCTCCGGCACCACGTGCGGTGCCGGAACCAGCAGCCCCGCTAGGTGGGCGTCTACCGGGTTTTCTGGCATAGGAGCCGGGCAGATGATCTGCTCCGCCTTCCTCATCCAGTCCTGTCAAAGGAAAAGGGGAAATTGAAACCCGCATAGAGTCAAACTATAATAGCAAGCATCCCGTAAAGGGGCAAAATCACTTACCTCATCTGCTTGGCACTGCGAGCGAAATCCGCGATCTTCGGTGGCGGATGCGGGGGCTTCGGCGCCCTTAAAAAGCACTTTACAGGCATCTTCGTACCTATTGTCGAAGAGCCTGCTCAAGGTCTGGTGCTGTGCCGGATTGAACTCCCACAATTTGAATGCCTGTTCTTGGCACGGGAGGATCCGGCGGATGAGCATGACCTGGACCATGTTGACAAGCTTGAGCTTCTTGTTCACCAGCCTCTGGATACAGGCTTGGAGTCCGGTCAGCTCCTCCGAAACATCCCAGGTTAGGCCGCTCTCTTTCCAAGAGGAGAGCCGCATGGGGATCCCAGATCTAAATTCGGGGGATGCTGCCCATCTAGGGTCACGCGGCTCGGTGATGTAGAACCACCCCGATTGCCATCCCTTGATGGTTTCCACGAAGGCACCCTCGAGCCAGACGACGTTGGGTATCTTACCCAACATGGCGCCTCCGCACTCCGCCTGAGTGCCCTTCACCACCTTCGGCTTGACGTTGAAGGTCTTGAGCCACAAGCCGAAGTGAGGCTGGATGCAAAGGAAGGCCTCGCACATGACGATAAACGCCGAGATGTTGAGGATGAAGTTTGGTGCCAGATCGTGGAAATCCAGGCCGTAATAGTACATGAGCCCCCGGACAAAGGGATGCAATGGGAGGCCCAGTCCGCGGAGGAACTGGGGAAGAAATATGACCCTCTCATGGGGCCTAGGGGTGGGGATGAGCTGCCCCTCGTCGGGCAGCCGGTGCGCGATGTTGCCGGATAGATATCCGGCGCTGGGCAGTCTTTTGATGTGCCCCTCCGTAACGGAGGAGGTCATCCACTTGCCTCCCGCTCCAGACATGACTGGGGAAGGTTGAGACGAGATGTGCGGGCTTGGGCACTGGAGCTCGAGTGCGCGGAGATGGATAAGCAAAGGAGGAAGAAGGCGTAGGTGAAAGGGTGGATCCTAATCCCCTTATATATGGGCGGACGAAGTCTATGCGTCCCCCACCAGCCTGGTAAAACTCGCTTATCTCCCAAGCGCCACCATCAATGGCGCGGTTGGGTTACCCACGTCCGTATTGATGAGAATCCCGGAATAAGGGGGAACACGATCTCTGCTTCGACAAGACGTGCCAAGGAAACCGCTTCGCTAAATGCGCTGAGGTGGTAAAGTAAAAAACGATTCAAGTAATGGCTTGGTAGTGGTGTGACGTCATGCCGCAAAAAAAACGTCAGCAGATTGAACTTGTGTATATATTATTCTCTCTACGGTGGAATGTGGAATTTATTTTGCAGAGCCGGACACTATCCTGGTGTTCACAATCTTCTACGAATTATTCGAAGGAGGAACCCGCCTTGCAATGCCGAACAATATGCACGCCGGACTCATCGTCATTGAAGCCTGGTTCAGGGGCTACTGAGGGAGTCCCGAATTAGGGGGTGTCCGGATGGCCGGACTACCATCATCGGCCGAACTATCATCGGCCGAACTATCAACATCGACCGGACTCCAAGACTATGAAGATACAAGATTGAAGACTTCGTCCCGTGTCCGGATGGGACTTTCCTTGGTGTGGAAGGCAAGCTTGGCGATACAGATATGTAGATCTCCTACCATTGTAACCGACTCTATGTAACCCTAGCCCTCTCTGGTGTCTATATAAACCGGATGGCTTTAGTCCGTAAGACACAACAACAACAACAACCATTACAATCATACCATAGGCTAGCTTGTAGGGTTTAGCCTCCTTGATCTCGTGGTAGATCCACTCTTGTAACATCCACAATATCAATATCAATCAAGCAGGACGTAGGGTTTTACCTCCATCAAGAGGGCCCGAACCTAGGTAAAACATCGTGTCCCCTGTCTCCTGTTACCATCCGCCTAGACGCACAGTTCGGGACCCCCTACCCGAGATCCGCCGGTTTTGACACCGACAGTATCCTTGAGATCCTTGTGGTAAACTTATCCAATGATTCCCATGGTGATGTGGGCTGCCATGCTCTTTCCCAGACTCCAGGTTGGTGCATCAAAGGAAAACTCTATCGGCTCAGTGACTGGCATGAACGTCCTTCCTAGAACTTGTACTCGAATCATCCAATGCTCCTCTTCTCGTAAAGTGGCGATGTAGGTCCCGGTGAAGCTTGGTATTCTGATGTTCAGGTATCTAGTAACTTCCTTCAAGTGTCGTCTAAAAGGTGTATCTTCATCCGGTTGAGTGAACTTGCTCCTTGCATCCGCCATCCTAAAGAGTAGAAAAGGGAGAGGACTCAGAAATAAGAAGAGAGTAGTGATCTAGGGCTTGAGCTTAGTGGTCGTGACCTACAGTCATCGTGTGCTCCGATACCATCTTGTAGCGACCAGACCTCAAACAGTCTGATCTCTGTGCATCAGTGTCATCCCTGGATTGGTAATGCTGACACGCACAATACTTGAGTATTTATAATAGAGTATCAATCACACACTTATTACATCGAATGTCTCAAAAGAGAACTTATTACAATATTATGCCTTAAGGCCATCTAAAAATGATAACATTGGAAGGCTTCGAAGATAAAGTGAGTCCATCAACTCCAACGGCATCACTGAGTGAAAGACAACGACCTATGGCACCTTACTCGTCGTCTGAAAAGTCTGCAACATGAACGTTGCAGCCCGAAATGGGTCAGCACATGGAATATGCTGGCAATGTAACACAAGAGAGTAATGAATAGAAAAGTGCTATCACTACATGCATATATGGCTGGTGGAAAGCTCTATGGTTACAGTTTTGCATAAAGCCAATTTTTCCCTACAACAAAGGAATAAATTTTATTTAACTATCATGGTGGTTGTTAAACATTGAGAAGGTTCCTCCAACTCAATCCCAATTAAGCATCATCATTAACCCAATCAAATTATATTTAGAGTGATGAGATCAACATGATAATCAAAGAACCAGATACTCAAAACGTCCATAACCGGGGACACGGCTAACCATGATTAGTTTGTACACTCTGCAGAGGTTTGTGCACTTTTCCCCACAAGACTCGAATACATCCATGGTCGGAGAACTGAGACACAATCTTTTTGAAACAATAACTCTTAATTCTGGGTGGACAGTTACACCTACTTTCCCCTACATCTGCTAGCCCACCACTGAAAGAGGTCATGCAACATACTCAACTATCTAGAGCCCATAATAGCTTGTGGCTGCACACGGAAGTTTCTAGCATGAATAATCTTATGATCCCTTTGAGCCTGGGTGGCGGACCATAGGATGATCACATGGGTACTCTGGGATATCCTAGGATAACATTGGATTCTCCAGGTGCCCTGGCAACCACTGGGTACTCTAGCGTGCCTCAAGCAATCCACCCAGATGTGTATTAAAGTAGCCACCTTAAGTTAACCATTAATAATAACTCTCACATCTGTCATGAATCACTCGAACCGAACCACGTCTACAAGCATAGCATCACAATACAAGCAACATAGAAGTAACTCCCAAAGGTTCGATAGTAAACAGGGCAATAGGTTCTACCTCATCATCTACTTCCGAGAACCCACATGTTAAACAGATCCTAACCATGCAATTGTTGGAGGGTTGACCTAATGCAATAACAACTGGGTAGTAAAGAGGTATGATCAAAGTGTTACTTGCCTTGCTGATGATCCGTGAAACCTAGAGACTCGTAGTAGCATGCTTCGCACTCCGGGTACTCTATTGCAAACAAACAAACAAACAATAGGCATTCAACTAGAAGCATGGGTAAAACTCAAATAAGAGATCTAACCAGAAAGTTCAACTTAAGAACTCTGATTTGCAAAAAGTATCAAATCAAACGAAGCAACGAAACTCAAACTGCGAAAGAAACAAGATCCGTTTACTAATCTGGACTAAAGTCGAATTTTGCAGTACCAAAATCTTGTTCAACTTGATTAAACGGAAAGAGGGCTTCGAGACGAAGATCTAGGCTCTTGAATCGCCTGATTCCGTTAAACGAGCGAAAAGATAAACTAAAACGAAAATCAGGGCAGAAATCACGATCGAAAATTATCGCGGAAAAACCCTGGAAAAAGAAAAATTGACGAACATGCTAATGAACGAACATTCGCTGTCTGCGGCTTACGGGTGAACACCGTCCGTTAAAACGAACGTACGGACGAACGTCCGCTATCTATGTAAACCGAAAAAACCGAACCGATCTAATCTAAAAAAAAACTAGGTTTCTAAAAAATCCAAGCAGTTTTCAAAAAAAAAACAAATCGGCGGCGGCGGCGATTTCTACCTCCGGCGGGGCTCGGCTTGGCGGTGGGGTAGCGAGGGGGCAACGGCGACATCGGGCGGCGGCGGCGGGGCAGCGGCGGCTCGCGGCAGCGGCAGCGTGTGGCGGCGATTGCGGGTGCGGGGCGGCGCGATGGTCGATGGTGGTGAGGCGGCGGGGGCGGCGGTATATATTGGAGGCGGGGGGCGTGGCCGGCTTGGGCAAGGGGCGACGATAGCGTCGGCTCGGGGTCGGACTCCTCGAGTCCGGCGGCGACACGGCGGGGCGAGGCGGCGGTGCTGGCGAGGCCGGCCCGGCTTGACTGGGCCGCTGGCCTAGTAGGGCGCACGAACACTTTTTTTAAAATAAATTCCACCAAAACTAAACAAATCCTACAAAATAAAATAAAAACTAAAAATGCCAAAACAAATTTTCACCGTCTAAATAAAATATATAGAAGAAGACGAACATTTTCTTGGCCTAAAAATGCAATTTTGAAGACGTGCAATTTTTCTAATTCAAATAAAATTGCAATAAAATCCAAATGAAACTATTTATTTGATTTTAATATTTTTCCTCTAATATTTCTTTTATTTTGGAGAAGTCATATTATCTCCTCTCATATATTTTGATTTTAGAAATATTAGGAAAGAAAAATAATTAAAACCAAATGATCCTCTTTTCAAAATTAGAGAAAACTCAAATATGAAAATAACGAAATCCCCAACTCTCTCCGTGGGTCCTTGAGTTGCGTAGAATTTCAAGGATCAACAAAAATGCAATAAAATATGATATGCTATGATGATCTAATGTATAACATCCCAAATTGGAAATTTGGGATGTTACAGAGGGTTCCGACATGGAAACAGACGAAACGATTACATTTTCTCGTTGTTCTGAGCAACTTTCATATACAAAGTTTTTCGATCTGAGCTACGGTTATTTTTCTATAATTTTCTGAAGTTTTAAACTATTTCTAGAAATATTTAAATTAACAGAATTTCCTAAATATGGAATATGATGTCAGTCTGCGGTCATGCTGGCGTCAGCGGTCGGCTGACCACGTCAAACCTGACATGTGGGTCCAGCAGGACCCACATGTCAGCCTTTGTTAGCTTAACAGTGGATTAAATTAACTAATGGCGATAATTAGGGGTGTGGGCCCCGGTGTCAGTGAAATACTAGAGTAATCTTGTTACTTTTGTTTAAAAAGGTTTATTAGACTTAACAGAGGGGGGCCACTGTCAGTGGCTGAGGGGCTGCCTAGTCAGCAAGTTGACTGGGTCAACCCAGTCAACGGGGCCCCAAGGGCCCACTGGTCAGTGACCCAGGGGCAGAACCCACCGAGCCACGTAGATGGCAGGCGCCGGAGTTGCTTCGGTTGCCTCCCGCGGCGGCGAGCTGGCCGGAGACGTTCAGAAAATCGCTATGGGGCACTGTTACGCGCGGTTTAGCTTGCGTTCGAACGAGGGCTCAACGCCGCGTCGCATGGTGTGGTCGGTTGGGCTCGGGGGTGGCCGGAACTACACCGACGATGAGTGGAGGCGGCGATGGGGTTTGGTCGTTCCACGCAACGGAGCAGCAGCGCGCTAAAGCGTGAACTAACGGGCGCGAGAGGTGCTACGCAACGCAACGAGCACATTGGATTCCAGCCTGCCACCAAATGGTCATCGGAGACATGCCGGCAACCTGCATGGGCCGCGGCGCATTCGGTCACCGTGGGAGAAGCAGCTAGTGCGCGTGCGAGGATGTCCAAATAGATGGGGGAGGAAGAGAGGCTCACCAAGTGGCTCACACAATGGCCCGTGGTGGTTTAGGAGCTGCAGAGACATCACCGAAGTCGAGGATGAGCGGCGGCGACCAGAGATGTGGACGAAGGGGAACCAGTGCAGCAGTGCCTCCGAGCTCCAGCTGCGGCCACCGGTCGACGAGGAAGACGATGGCGGATACGACGAACATGTTGGCGAGGCGAGGCGGTGGTTGTGGCCGCGTGGACGACGGAGAACGGCGGCGAGCGCGCTCAGGTCAGATGGGGAAAAGGGGATCTGGGAGGAGGGCAGGCGAGTGGGCGAGTGGGAGTGGCGGTAGGTGAGGGGGAGGACTCGAGGCGTCCAGGGGGCGGCCTTATCCCCCTACCTCGTCATCGACAGCGAGGCGGTCAGGCGGAACCCGCTCGGCGTGCGGTCGGAGGACCAGTGTAGGAGAAGGCGAGCAGGTGGGGAAGTTGGGCCGCCTGGCTGGGATGGGTCGAGGCCCAGGGGGCAGGGGCTTTGGCCCCTTTTCTTTTCTCTTTTTTTAGTTTTTCTGTTCTGCTTGCAAAATTTTGGGCACCTAAATGATTTTTATAAAATATGTGAACTAGCTCATAAATTGCAGTGCAATATATCCCAGCACCAAAAACTAGTTTGGGTAAAATACTATTTCATATTAAATTTATATTAATTAAAAGGTTATTGAATGTTGATGTTAGCCACTGTTCCAGGTTGTTAGAGTCACTTAACTAATCCATATAATGTTGGTTACACTTTTATAATTGCCTCTGAATTATTTGCCATTTAATGAACATTTTAGTTTTTGATTTGAACAACTTTTATTTTCCACTTTGAATTTAATTGAAGTTTGAATTAGTAGTTTGAAATGCAATATGATGCAAATGATGATTAGGCATTGTTAAACCTGCTGACATGGCATTAACTAAGGGTGATCACTTTAGTGTGATATTGGGGATGTTACAAATCTCCTCCACTACAAGAAATCTCGTCCCGAGATTTAAGTGGGGAAGAGAAAAGTAACTTTGGGAGAATTGACCCTTATAGTGTTAATTATCTGGTGAACATTTCAGGGAATGTGGCGGAAGTATCTCTCGAGTTGGAACCTAGGAAAACATCGAGAGTAAAGTAAGAAGGTTCAATAAGAAGTTTCAAGCGAATGGACAACCGATCGATGCCTGAACAAAGTGTGAGAAAGGGGTTCAAAGCATCAAGAGTAGATCATCTCTCAGAAAGTGGCTCACGAATTACATACGAAGTCAAGTGCGGGGAATAACTTTGGAAACAGGGAGGTACGAGAGAGTCAAGTTTCGATCCTGTGGAACTGTGGGTTATGGGCCCACCATGTGGGTTAAGAGTAGAAAGAGTGGAGACATCTTGCACGGTCATGATAGCAAGGCATGTCAGAGCATAGCATGTCAGTTCTGTTGGCAATAGCGTCGGTAACAAGGGTGAGGGACGAAGAGAACCATTTTCCTGCTCGTTGAATGAGGCGGACCAATAGGCAAAGTTCTCGTCCATCGGTGGTTGCCGGAATGTCGTCACAATAGCAGCAGGGTCTTACCGACAGAGTTGTACACCGAGGTGTTTACCTAAGTAGGGAATTATCTCAACTCAGGTAAGTTAGCTTACAAGAAAGTTTAAACAAAACAATGGAAAGGAAAATTTGATTATTCATTTAATCAAAACAATGGAAAGGGAAAATTGTTTAAACACAAATACCAGGAGTATATCCTTCCACGGACAAGCAGATGGTGATATCCATGACATGATAGTAAGTAGATTACCATTTAGGTAAAGGGGAGAGGAAATTCACGATGTTACCCATATAACCATGTTTGGATAAGTGGACAAGAACCATCTAGCATTGCACCTCCAATGTTCTTAATGATGTTCGGAGTACCACAGTCATGCTTCGGGATAGCATTGACATGGTCATTAGGTAAAGGTCAGACCTTGGGAACTCAAAGGATCCATCAGGAATTTTCAAAACATCTCATGCAATTTTTGTTAGGGAAAGTTGAGAAGGTGGCCGATGGGTTCAATAACAATTCATCGACATGTCAAAAAGGATGTATTTTCTTATATGAACTTTGTGTTTGGGGGAAGGCAAGAATGTTATCGATGATAACACAAATTGTTGAGGGACAAGGATGGTAATTCTCATCATGAATTTGATTGATACACTGGAAGACCTCAGAATGATTATGATGAAGATCACGACACATTTGTCGAGAGATTTCATGAAGATGTAATTGATCGGTGGTGACTTCAAGTCAAAGGAATGATGAAGCGAAAGGTTAGTGGAACCACGGGTATGACACAAACCCGAAACCAAGCTTGTTGTTTAAGGCGAAATGATATGACGAGGAAGATCGATGTAAGCTTAGCTCATTGTCAAAAATTATGCTCTGGGACGAAGGACCAGATAGCATAGTTAAAATTTAGCATGATAATTATATAGCCGATCAGGCTAGGAATAACTTGAAGGATTATTAAACTCATAAGCAACAGAGATTACTTAGAGATATTGAATCGGAGTGCGGAATTGATTCACTTATCGGTGTTGTCGAGTGACTAATAACTCAGAACCCAAGGGAAATCCAAAACCGGTGAGAAGCAATACTAGATGAAGACTCATAGGAAGCAACACAGTTCTTTGATATTCTCGAGATACTGGAGGGTAATACTCTAAGGAAGATCAAAATAGAGGTTGCGGAGATGTGTTTATCGGCAGAAGACAAGTGTTTTAACTTGTCTGAGAAATGGAATCAAGGAGAAAATATGGTCGGAACCATGATTGCCATGGATCAATTCACAAATACCAGATGACATTATATCAAGGAAAAAGTTGTTATTACCAGAAGCTTCCATGATAGGATCTACATCGTGTCCATGGGCATGAACACAAAGTTCAAGGTCGACTCCCACCTTTCCAATGCATAACCTTTCATTCACTTCTTGTTTTGAAAAAGGCATTAGTGTTGAAAGTTTTACCTGGTGAAATACCAGATGAGTAAGACCCATGAAATCTTTCAGGTTCACACGGATTTATAGAAGGCATAGGTTAAACTCGTAGGGGCATCTTAGGAACATATACCACAATCTTCAAGAGTAAATAACACCAACTCGAAAGCAGAGCATGGTTGACAAAAGCATAGTGTTGGGGATATAACTATTTGTGTAAGCCGCCCAGGAGGGGCCGGGTTACACAAAGAGGATTCATCAGAGGAAGCCCAAGACCAAGCATGAAGATGGTGATTCAACAAAGGGCTTAAGGCCCACAGGCGGCTTATGGCCCATTGTAGTAAACCGCCATGATGGCATGACTTGTAACATAAGGTAGATTTAACTAGTCACTGAGTTGGACACTGTTTGTAAGCCAGCCGGGACTCATTAAGCCACATGGCGTCAACCCGTGTATATAAGGGAACGACATGCTGGCGGCTGAGGGCAAGAAACAACTCATCGAGAGCCGGGCATAGCGTATCTCGCTCCCTGGTCATCGAAACATCAATACCAACCCAACTAGATGTAGGCCTTACCTTCACCGTAAGGGGCCGAACTAGCATAAACTCTCTCGTGTCCCTTGTCCCGATTTAACCCCTTCAAGCTTCCTAGTTGCGATGGCTCCACAACTAAGTCCTTTCACAAGGACATCTGACGTGACTATTCCACGACAGTTGGCACCCACCATGGGGCCAGCGCACGGTGGATGTGAGTTCTTGAAGGGCAACTTCGAAGGGCTCAAGGGATACATAGTGGGCCGGATGACCAAGAGTCGTCGCGACAAGATCTACATCGACGATGAAGGCTGGGGTCCCGACGCCGGATCAATCAAGTACGGGTACCGGGTCCCCTTCGGCGGAATCCACGTCTTCATCGGCCGGATCGGTGAGCCAGGCCCTGAGCCGGACAACTGCACCGACCTCGTCGAGACGGCTCAGCGTGCGAGGAAGACCCAGACTCAACTGGTCATGAGGCATGCCTTCGTGGGCTGTGTCCACGGAGAGGAATTTTCTGAAGGATCTGAAGATAGGGGTGAGACGGCCGTCCTCTCGGATGATGGTTCATCCACCGGTTCAACAGATTCATTGTACCAAGTGCAAGACGGTGTGCTCGGGGGCTGTTCCAATGGCATCAGTATTCCGGACCCCTTTGAGCCGCCAAGATGGGCTGGAATCGTCATGGCTGGGACTCAGCCCGGCTCAAACTCTACAGCTGCCGCAGCGGTAACGTCCGGGTTAGGAGCAGCCGGGGCAGGCGGCCCCGTGCGCCCACCGGCTCAGGTGCTGATAGACCTCATGGACAAGCTTACGGCCCTGTTAACCGCCACAGTTATTCCTACAGATAAAGATGAGCATGATGCAGCGGTAGCACAGGTGCGTGAGGAGATAGCTCAGGCCAAGGAGGCCTTGGCAGCTGAGGATACTAGACTAGCTACAGAGCAGGCGGCTCTCGACGCCCGGGAGCAGCGCTTGCAGTCAGAAGCTTACCAGCTCACAATGAGCCTAAACGCGTCTAATGAGGTAATGAGGAGGAGACATCAGAAAACTCAGTCCTGTTTGCCTCCGAATTACGATCCTCGGGTTCTTTTGGCGACACCCGGAGCCGGCCCAAGTAACCCGCCAGAGACCAATCAACTTATGACAGCCGGAACAGGAGGGCCGACTCAGCCCCGGGAGACGGTGTCGCCTCACGTGAGCATGCCACCGCCGCGTTATGTGCCAATCCCCCCGGGTCACTTTTCCAACCCCATGGAGAACTTAATTGTAGCTTCAACACGTTTGGCGGCTCTTCCCATGGACGGTGATGACTCGACAGCAGTGGAGACCCGGAGAGTCAGAGAACTTCTTCAGACAGCCTTGGCTCAGCAGGAGACCTATTCTTATAGCCGGGACAGAATCCATTCAACTCCCCCGCCTTGGTTAGCGCCACCCCACCAGAACCGGAGCCCGAGTTACAACATGCACATGGAGTCTGAAGCTTTGTCAAGCAACGCCCAACGCCATAACCAGGCCAGTGGCTATCATCCGGTGCAAGACCGAATACGTCAGGAGAACAAACGAGCGGCTCAGACAGCGGCTTATCAGGACATCCCGGAGTATCCGACGACTTCTGTTGAGGCAGGGGTAGCCACTAGAACCGGCGGTGTTCCTTGCCTGGTACCGGCTCTGCGCAATGTACGTCTGCCCAAGGACTTCAAGGGACCTCGAAAGATACCAAATTACACGGCCGACTTACAGCCCGGGGCGTGGATCGAGAGTTATGAGATGACCATGGAGCTGCTAGAGGTCAGTGACGCGGCGATGGCTAAATATTTCACCATGATGTTAGATGGAACAGCCCGGTCTTGGCTGAAGGGTTTGCCACCCAATTCCATTAGCTCATGGGAAGAATTAAAGGCCCGGTTCATTCAGAACTTCAAGGACACCTGTAAGCACTCTATGTCAATTGTGGACTTAACCAATTGTAAGCAGGGGGAGGGCGAATCCACCACCCATTGGATGCGCCGGGTCAAGGAGATAATTCATTCATCTAACAATATGGATGCCGGCTCTGCAGTCCTTATGTTGGAGAAGAATTGTAGCTTTGAGCCGCTGAGGCAGAAGCTGGGGTGCCTTAAATGTGACTGCAAGGATATGGGCACGCTGATGGAGGCTTTAGTCAAATATGCCGATTCTGATAGTACCAAGGATCCCGCGTCTGACGATGAGAAGACAGGGAAGGGAAGAAGGAACGGCAATGGAAAGGGTCAACAGCATAACCCGGGGAATCAAAACGGCAATAAGCATAAGGCGGACGGTAACCCGGACTTCGTGGCTAATGCCAACGCGCAGGGTAACAATCCAAGACGTAAGGGCAAACCGCCTCGATCCGGTGGGTTAGGCCCATCTCTTGAACAGCTACTCAATGAGCCCTGCCCGAGACACGACACCAGGGAGCAGCCTGCCACGTACTTGTGGAAGGATTGCGCAATCATGAAGGCATTTAAGAATTCCAACACCTATGATGGCCATAATGGGTCTGGTGGTGGTTCAGGAGCTGGCGGTTTTCATGGCCCAGGTGGCAGCTCAGGGTCCGGCTTTCAGGGACGTCAAGGAGGAGGCTATAACCAACAACAGTCTGGTCAAGGAGAGCAGCAGCAGCAGTCGGGTTATCAGAGCAACCCGAAGCAATTGAATAGTGGGCAGTATCACGTATTTACCACTAGCTTATGCAAACGTGACCAGAAGGTTCATAAGAGGGCCGTTAATTCTGTTGAGCCGGCAATCCCTCATTATTTGAGGTGGTCAGAGCAGCCCATCATATGGAGCAGGGAAGATCATCCTCCGCGGGTCGATAACCCGGGTCAGTTGGCCTTAGTAGTGGCACCTCAGGTTGGTGGGTATAAGTTCACTAAGGTGCTCATGGACGGGGGTAGTAGCATCAATATCCTCTACTATCAGACCTTTCGACGCATGGGATTAACTGATAAAAATCTGAGAACATCCAACACTGTTTTCCATGGAGTTGTCCCTGGTAAGTCGGCTTACCCAGTTGGCAGGATTGAGCTGGAGGTGGCCTTTGGAGACGAATATGACTCCAGGGCTGAGAAGTTGATGTTTGAGGTGGTCAAAATCAGGATCCCATACCACGCTCTGTTCGGGCGGCCGACTTATGCTAAGTTTATGGCCCGGCCATGTTATGTTTATTTGCAGCTCAAGATGCTGGGTCACAAGGGCACCATCACTGTACATGGCAGTCAGAAGGTAGCACTGGAGTGTGAAGAAGGCGACGCGGCTTATGCTGAGTCGGCCTGCGCAGCAGAAGAGCTCAAATTTTATCAAGATAATGTTGACCCGGCGGATATGACATCCCTGAAGAAGCCAACTACAGAGCACGACCCGACGTTAAAGTTTAAATCGGTAGCTGAGACAAAGCTCGTTGACTTTACCCCGGGTGATCCTTCTAAGCAGTTCAGTATCAGCAGCAATTTGGATCCCAAATAGGAAAGCGCGCTCATCGAGTTCATCCGTGAGAACTGGGACATCTTTGCATGGAAATCTTCTGACATGCCGGGTGTACCGAGGGAACTCGCTGAGCACACTCTCAATATTGATCCAAAGTATAAGCCGGTCAGGCAGTTTCTTCGATGTTTTAACGAAGAGAGACGGAAAGCTATTGGAGAGGAAGTCGCCCGGCTCTTGGCGGCCAGGTTTATCATTGAAGTTTTTCACCCGGAGTGGTTGGCTAACCCGGTGCTCGTCCTCAAAAAGAACGGCACCTGGAGGATGTGTGTGGATTACACGGACTTAAACAAGGCTTGTCCGGCTGATCCCTTTGCTCTTCCCTGTATTGATCAAATCATTGATGCTACGGCGGGTTGTGAACGTTTGAGTTTTTTGGATGCTTACTCTGGTTACCATCAGATCAAGATGGCAGTTAAGGACCAGGAGAAGACGGCTTTCATCACTCCGTTTGGAGCCTTCTGCTATGTATCTATGCCGTTTGGACTCAAAAGTGCCCAGGCGACTTATCAGCGGTGTGTGCAGAGCTGTTTGCACGATCAAATTGGGCGTAATGTTCATGATTACGTGGATGACATTGTGGTGAAGTCCAGAGAAAAGGATACCTTGATATCTGACTTGAAGGAGACCTTTGATAATCTCCAGGTTTACAAGATGATGCTTAACCCGGCCAAGTGTGTGTTTGGCGTTCCTGCGGGCAAGCTCTTGGGCTTTCTGGTGTCCAACAGAGGCATCGAAGCTAACCCGGAGAAGATTAAGGCGATTACCTCTCTGGCTAAACCGGCGTGCATCAATGATGTTCAGCGACTGGCGGGTCGCGTTGCCGCCTTAAGTCGGTTCATAAGTCGGCTAGGTGAGAAGGCCCTCCCATTGTATCAGATGATGAAGAAAACTGACACTTTTGTCTAGAGCAAGGCTGCTGATGCTGGTTTTGAGGACTTGAAGAGACAATTGTCTGAACCGCCGGTTCTCATGGCTCCAATTGATAAAGAGCCTTTGCTGTTATATGTGGCTGCCAATTCACGAGTCGTCAGCGTTGCCATCGTGGTGGAACGTAAGGAAGCTGGCAAGGAGCATCCGGTTCAATGGCCGGTTTACTACATCAGTGAGATACTCATTGAGTCCAAGCAAAGGTACCCACATTGGCAGAAGCTTGTTTACGGGGTGTTCCTGGCCAACCGGAAGTTGAAGCAGTACTTTCAAAGCCACCCTATAACTGTGGTAAGTTCTGCCCCTTTGGGAGACATCATTCAGAACAGGGAGGCCACAAGACGAGTCACCAAGTGGGCCATTGAGCTTGGGCCTCACGATTTGAAGTACATGCCACGTACTGCTATTAAGTCTCAGGTTTTGGTGGACTTTATCAATGATTGGACAGAGTTACAGGCCCCTGAGGAGAAGCCAGATAACACATATTGGACAATTCACTTTGATGGGTCCAGGCAGCTAGAAGGCTCGGGGGCTGGAGTGGTGTTAACTTCCCCTCAAGGTGACAAATTTTGTTATGTACTCCGGCTTATGTTTCCATGTACTAACAATGCAGCTGAATACGAGACCTTACTCCATGGTCTCCGGATGGCTAAGGAGATGAATTTAAGCCAGGTACGATGCTTGGGCGACTCAGATCTTGTGGCTCAGCAAGTGTCAAGAAAGTGGGATTCCAAGGACCCCCTTATGGCGGCTTATCATCATGAGGTAGATGCTGTGGCTGGTCACTTCATGGGATATCAAGTGGAGCACATCGATCGAAGGAAGAATGAGGCGGCTGATGCTTTAAGCCGGTTGGGATCCCAACGTAAGCCGGTGCCGCCCAATACCTTTCTCGATGTGTTACATAACCCTTCTGTCAAGGTTCCTACCGAGGAAGAGCTAGCAGTGCCAGACCCGGAGGCACCGCTGGTGGCGGCTCTTCACGTTATCCCTGATTGGACAGTGCCCTATTTGGCTTATATGACCCGGGGTGAGTTGCCGGAGGATGAGACCTTGGCGAGACAAATTATCAGGCGCTCCAAATCCATGATGATTGTTAATGGGAGTTACATCACCTAAGCGTCACGGGGCCGTTTCAACGCTGTGTGTCACCTACAGAAGGCCAAGAAATACTTCATGAGATCCATGAAGGGGATTGTGGCCATCATGCCGGGTCAAAAACGCTCGTAGCCAAGGTGAGGGAGTCCTGGACTAGGGGGTGTCCGGATAGCCGGATCACCATCATCGGCCGAACTATCATCGGCTGGACTATCATCATCGGCCGGACTCCAAGACTATGAAGACACAAGATTGAAGACTTCGTCCCGTGTCCGGAGGGGACTTTCCTTGGCGTGGAAGGCAAGCTTGGCGATACGGATATGTAGATCTCCTACCATTGTAACCGACTCTATGTAACCCTAGCCCTCTCCGGTGTCTATATAAACCGGATGGCTTTAGTCCGTAGGACACAACAACAACCATTACAATCAGACCATAGGCTAGCTTCTAGGGTTTAGCCTCCTTGATCTCGTGGTAGATCTACTCTTGTAACATCCACATTATCAATATCAATCAAGCAGGATGTAGGGTTTTACCTCCATCAAGAGGGCCCGAACCTGGGTAAAACATCGTGTCCCTTGTCTCCTATTACCATCCGCCTAGACGCACAGTTCGGGACCCCCTACCCGAGATCCGCCGGTTTTGACACCGACATTGGTGCTTTCATTGAGAGTTCCTCTGTGTCGTCACCGATAGGCTTGATGGCCTCTTCAATCAACAACGACGCAGTCCTGGGTGAGACTTTTCTCCCCGGACAGATCTTCGTATTCGGCGGCTTTGCACTGCGGGCCAACTCGCTTGGCCATCTGGAGCAGATCGAAAGCTACGCCCCTGGCCGTCTGGTCAGGTTTGGAAGCCTGAACTTCACGGCAGATATCCGCGGAGACTTGATCTTCGATGGATCCGAGCCGCAGCCAAGCGTGCCGCACTGTCACGATGGGCACGACCTAACTCTGTCGCCGGACAGTACCTTGGAGGCCGCACATGAATCCGCTCCGACCCATAGTCCGGAGCCGATCGCGCAGATCAAGGATGGGTGGCTGGACACCGCCTCGGGAGCTGCAACTTCCACGATGATGGAGCCGAACACTGACCTTGTCCCTTATAAAGCTCATGACTCCGAGGTGCCGGACTCCCTTCCGGACTCCAAACCTCCTACGCCCCTGCCAATCGAATCTGATCGGGCGCCGATCATGGAGTTCACCGCTGCGGACATCTTTCAGCACTCACCCTTCGGCGACATCTTAAATTCGCTGAAGCATCTCTCGCTATCCGGAGAGCCCTGGCCGGACTACGGTCAGGATGGTTTGGATGCGGACGACGAAGAAATTCAAAGCCCACCCACCACCCACTTTGTAGCCACCGTCGACGATCTAACCGATGTACTCGACTACGACTCCGAAGACATCGACGGTATGGACGACGATGCCGGAAACTATCAAGAACCAGCGCCTACAAGACACTGGAAGACCACCTCGTCATACGACATATACATGGTGGACACCCCAAAAGATGGGGACGGCGAAGAAGCAGCGGAGGCAGATTCCTTAAAGAAACAGCCCAAGCACCGACGTCAGCGGCGCCGCTCTAAATCCCGCCACAGCAAGAATGGAGATTCCGGCACAGGAGATAACAACACCCCAGAAAGTGCCGAAGACAACCCCCTCCAGCAAGATTCAGCGCAGGAGGATGCAGAAGCAAGCCCTCACGAGAGAGCGGCAGATGAACAGGTCGAGGATGATAATTACATACCTCCCTCCGGAGACGAGGCAAGCCTCGACGACGACGAATTCGTCGTGCCTGAGGATCCCGTCGATCAAGAGCATTTCAGATGCAGGCTAATGGCCACAGCAAATAGTCTAAAGAAAAAGCAGCAACAGCTTCAAGCTGATCAAGACCTGCTGGCCGACAGATGGACCGAGGTCCTCGCGGCCGAAGAGTATGAACTCGAACGCCCCTCCAAAAGCTACCCAAAAGGCAAGTTGCTCCCCCGACTAGAGGAGGAAGCATACAAACCTTCATCACTAGCGCACAATACGGCAAACCGACCACCTCGTGGCCGCGACAGAGAGGCATGTAAGCCCTCCACCAAAACCGTACCCCAGCACCGCTCAAAAAGCACGAAACCACGGGGGAACGTGCCGGACTTGCGGGATATATTGGAGGACAAGGCAAGACAATCCAGATCTATCTATGGATCACGTGGGCGCCCCAAGACCCACGACGAATACCGTCGCGTCAGATACAACTACTCCGGCCGGGCCGAACACAGCAGACAACGCTCTCTTGAGCTACGTCGCGATATTGCTCAATACAGAGGCGCCGCACACCCACTATGCTTCACGGACGAAGTAATGGATCATCAAATCCCTGAAGGGTTTAAACCCGTTAACATCGAGTCCTACGATGGCACAACAGACCCCGCGGTTTGGATTGAGGATTATCTCCTTCATATACATATGGCCCGCGGCGACGATCTTCACGCCATCAAATATCTCCCGCTCAAGCTTAAAGGACTAGCTCGGCATTGGCTTAACAGCCTGCCCGCAGAGTCAATTGGGTGCTGGGAAGACCTGGAAGCCGCATTCCTCGACAACTTCCAGGGCACGTATGTGCGACCACTGGACGCAGATGACCTAAGCCACATAATCCAGCAGCCAGACGAATCGGCCAGACAATTCTGGACACGGTTCTTAACGAAGAAAAATCAAATCGTCGACTGTCCGGATGCAGAGGCCCTCGCTGCCTTCAAACATAAGATCTGCGACGAGTGGCTGGCCCGGCACCTAGGACAGGAAAAGCCGAAATCCATGGCAGCCCTCACATCACTCATGACCCGCTTCTGTGCGGGAGAGGATAGCTGGCTAGCTCGCAGCAGCAACCTCAGTAAAAACGCTGGCAGTCCGGATACCAAGGACCGCAATGGCAGGTCGCGTCGAAACAAAAACAAACGCCGCATTAACGGCGACAGCAATGAGGATACGGCAGTCAACGCCGGATTCCGAGGCTCCAAACCCGGTCAACGGAAGAAGCCATTTAAAAAAACCACTCCGGGCCCGTCCAATTTGGACTGAATACTCGACCGCTCTTGTCAAATACATGGAACCCCCGAAAAGCCAGCTAACCACACCAACAGAGATTGTTGGGTATTCAAGCAGGCAGGCAAATTAATTGCCGAAAACAATGACAAGGGGCTACACAGCGATGATGAGGAAGAGACCCGGCCGCCGAACAACAGAGGACAGAAGGGATTCCCCCCTCAAGTTCGGACGGTAAATATGATATACGCAACGCATATACCCAAGAGGGAGCGGAAGCGTGCACTAAGGGACGTATACGCGATGGAGCCAGTCGCCCCAAAATTCAACCCATGGTCCTCTTGCCCGATCACTTTCGATCGAAGAGACCATCCGACCAGTATCCGCCATGGCGGATTTGCCGCATTGGTTTTAGACCCAATCGTCGATGGATTTCCCCTCACGAGAGTCCTGATGGACGGCGGCAGTAGCCTGAACCTGCTTTATCAGGATACAGTGCGCAAGATGGGAATAGACCCTTCAAGGATTAAACCTACAATGACGACCTTCAAAGGCGTCATACCAGGTGTTGAGGCCATTTGTACAGGCTCAGTCACACTAGAAGTGGTCTTCGGATCCCCGGATAATTTCTGAAGCGAGGAGTTAATCTCCGACATAGTCCCGTTCCGCAGTGGCTATCACGCTCTGCTCGGACGGACCGCGTTCGCAAAATTCAACGCGGTGCCGCATTACGCATACCTCAAGCTCAAGATGCCAGGCCCTCGTGGAGTCATCACGGTCAATGGAAACACGGAACGCTCCCTCCGAACGGAGGAACATACAGCGGCTCTCGCGGCAGAAGTACAGAGCAGCCTTTTAAGGCAATTTTCGAGTCTGGCATTTAAACGACCGGACACGGCCAAACGCGCCCGGAGCAACATCAACCAAGACCACCTGGCACGTTCCGAGCATGCGTAGCAATGCGGCCCCAACCCCAGCCCTCGCACAATTGCAAGACAAACTCTCCGCGTACATAATTACGCCCTGGAGATACCATGGGCATAGGGGGAGAGGCACGACCACAACAGACCCAGAGTGCGGTTCGACCACACCAGGGGCTCCCAAGTGTGTCGCTCTTTTTATCTTTTATTTTTCTCCTTTTTTATACAGGATTCTGTCCGGCGGCGAACCTGCCGAACTAATGATGCAACAGCCAGGGAGGGATAAAGGCTGCGACGAACACTCAGGTGGTCTCCATTACGGGCATTAAATTTGTTAAATACACCATTCCGCGGCCTACCCCTGGAGGGAGACACCTTTAATTAGTCCAATCCCTTGCTTTCCGCACTATTTGTATCATTCCGCACTCATAGCAGATCTTCTCGAATAAATAATGCAGCATTTTTTGCCCATAATTGCATTACTTTATATATGTTCATTTACGACATGTTGCATCCGTATATTTTGGTACGGACGAATACACCATGGGCTTATGTTCCCCGCATTATGGTGTGATAAGTCCGAATACTTTCACAAGTGCGGCACCCCGAACTTATAGCATTATACGAATCGGCTCCGAATCATGTCTTGGGTCAATAGTTGGGTTTGCCCGGCTCTCATGTTTGGCACCTTACGTTCCGTTATATCGGCTAAGGTAGCACTGGGAGAACCACTGCGATTGCACCCCGGTTAGGCCGGGTTAACGCCTCAGTGGAGAAAGCTAAAACTGACTGTCATGATAAGGCGAGAGACTGGTCGCTGTTCGAGAGGTCCTTTCGAGTCCCTAAAGATTCATGCCGCTTCGAGCGAAGAACCGGATAATGTCCGGCCAAGGCGTGGATAGCGCCCCGAACTCGGTCTTCCAAACACTAGGGGCTTCGCCGAAATTTAAAATTATAGAATTCTATGGATAAGTGAGAGTGTTCAAGCATTATAAGTCCGGTTGCCTTGTTCGTTGTGTTGAGCGCCTCCCTAGATGGACCCAAAAATGGGAACAAGAGTGCTGAAGTTTATCCCGAACACCCCAGCACTCGTGGCATGGGGGCTGAAGCCCCCCCAACATCTTTTTATTACGATTCGCTCATTTTGAAGGTTCGTTCTGCTTTTGGTCTTCAAGAAATTCAGAATATTTCTGAATTCCCGACGACTTGCCATCTCTCAGATTTAATAAACGGCCGCACAGAAGGTAATATTTTAAATCAATAAGCGTTGCTTAGCGCATATGAACGAAGTTTTCAGCGCACAGGATAACACATTGCGAATTCACTCAATAATTACAACCCGGGGGCACTCATCCGCAATCTTGCGGGCACCCTTCAGGACAGTCTTATAGTACATCTCGGGCGTACGATACTCCTTGCCCGTTGGTGGCGCGTCAGTGATAAGCTTCTCCGCATCCAGCTTGCCCCAATGCACCTTTGCGCGGGCAAGGGCCCGACGAGCACCTTCAATACAGGCGGAGCGCTTGACAACCTCCACCCAGGGGCACGCATCCACCAACCGCTACACGAGGCCGAAGTAGCTCCCAGGCATAGCCTCTCCAGGCCACAGACGGACTATGAGGCCCTTCATGGCCTGCTCGGCTACCTTGTGGAGCTCGACCAGCTGCTTCAGCTGGTCGCTAGGGGGCACCGGATGGCCGGCCTCAGCGTACTGAGACCAGAAGACCTTCTCCGTTGAGCTCCCCTCCTCGGCTCGGTAGAATGCGGCGGCATCAGACACACTGCGAGGCAGATCTGCAAACGCCCCTGGAGAGCTCCGAATTCGGGTAAGTAACACGTAATTTACATTCACATGCTTGCTTTGCATGAAAAATGCCTTACCCGCCGCTATCTTCTTCACCGACTCAATCTCCTGAAGGGACTTATGGGCCTCGGCCTTGGCGGCTTTGGCACTTTCAAGAGCCGAGGCAAGCTCGGACTCTCGAGTCTTTGAGTCACGCTCCAAACTCTCATGCTTTTCCATGAGAACCTGGAGCTCTTGCCGAACTGCCGCCACCCGCGCCTCCTGCTTTTCTCGCTCTGCCTGTTCCGCGGCCGCATTGCGTTCGGCCGCGGACACGGCCTCCTTCAGGGTTGCCACCTCATTCGTGGCCCCTGTAGTACCCACGTTATCCTTGTTATTTTTTGTCGCAACCTAAATCCTTTTCTGTAAGGTACAAATTCAAAGTGGTGTTACTCACCTTCTTTGTCCTGGAGCTGCTTCTTGGCACGGCCGAGCTCTTGCTCGGACCGCTCGAGCTCCTGCTTCAAAGCACCGACCTCCGCAGTCAGTGCGGCAGAGGTCAGCAGCGCAGCCTGCAACCCATATTGACATATTTTTTTAGCAACCCTGCGTATATCTTTTTTAGATCCTCAGTCCGGCTTTTCTTTCCGAACACCGAACCGAGCATCAGGGGCTACTGTCTATGCGGTATTACATTGCATATTTTTAACTTATTACCTCAAAGCCTGATAGAAGGCTACTGCAGGCTTCGGTCAGACCGCTCTTGGCAAGCTGTACCTTCTGAATCACCGCACTCATAATAGTGCGGTGTTCTTCCTCGATGGAAGCGCCTTGGAGCGCCTCCAACAAATTGTCCGGCGTCTCCGGTTGGACGGAGGCCGCCGGTGTCACGGTCTTGCCCTTCCTGCGAAGGGGCCGCCAGCCGGACTCCGGAACCACTGCGGGTTCCGACGTAGAGTCCGGCGCAAAGTCCGGGAGGCCGCCTTGTGGCGCCTCCGGAGCCTCCCCCTGATGGGTCCCTTCTTGGGATCCCACCTCGGCGTCCTCGGTGTCATGAGGGGTGGAGGCGGTCGGGATGGAGTCTACATCCGACGGAGCCAACGACCCGCTCGATGAAGTGGGGAGATCATCATTGGCTGGACTACAGGCAGCATGCGGCATTAGAATGACACTATGTGAGGCAAAAGAGAAATTATAAATCATTCAGGAATCTGGATACTTATGATCTCGCCGGAGGCCTGGCCCTTGAGGGCCATTCTTCGTCGCCAACGTTGACGTTGGCAGAGCTATCCGGGGGAATAGTCCTTCCCCTCTTGGACCCTTTGGCCTCCCCTGTTGGGGAAGCCTTCCTCTTCCTCTCTTCCTCCTCTGGGAGAGAGTCCGCTTTCTCCTCCTCGTTTTTGGGGGAGGAGTCCGCCTCAGAGTCGTCGGACACCTGAAAATGGGAACTCTTTCAAGTACCCGTGGCCTCCTTCTTGGCCTTCTTCTCCGGCACCACGTGCGGTGCCGGAACCAGCAGCCCTGCTAGGCGGGCGTCTACTGGGCTTTCTGGCATAGGAGCCGGACAGATGATCTGCTCCGCCTTCCTCATCTAGTCCTGTCAAAAGAAAAGGGGAAATTGAAACCCGCATAGAGTCAAACTATGAATAGCAAGTGTCCCGTAAAGGGGTAGAATCACTTACCTCGTCAGCTAGGCGCTGCGAGCGAAATCCACGATCTTCGGTGGCGGATGTGAGGGCTTCGGCGCCCTTAAAGAGCACTTTCCAGGCATCTTCGTACCTAGTGTCGAAGAGCCTGCTCAAGGTCTGGTGCTGTGCCGGATTGAACTCTCACAATTTAAATGCCCGTTCTTGGCACGGGAGGATCCGGCGGATGAGCATGACCTGGACCACGTTGACAAGCTTGAGCTTCTTGTTCACCAGCCTCTGGATACAGGCTTGTAGTCCGGTCAGCTCCTCCGAATTACCCCAGGTCAGGCCGCTCTCCTTCCAAGAGGAGAGCCGCATGGGGATCCCAGATCTAAACTCGGGGGCTGCTGCCCATTTAGGGTCACGCGGCTCGGTGATGTAGAACCACCCCGATTGCCATCCCTTGATGGTTTCCACGAAGGCACCCTCAAGCCAGACGACGTTGGGTATCTTACCCAACATGGCACCTTCGCACTCCGCCTGAGTGCCCTTCACCACCTTCGGCTTGACGTTGAAGGTCTTGAGCCACAAGCCGAAGTGAGGCGGGATGCAGAGGAAGGCCTCACACACGACGATAAACGCTGAGATGTTGAGGATGAAGCTTGGCGCCAAATCGTGGAAATCCAGGCCGTAATAGTACATGAGCCCCCGGACGAAGGGATGCAGTGGGAAGCCCAGTCCGCGGAGGAAGTGGGGAAGGAATACGACCCTCTCATGGGGCCTGGGGGTGGGGATGAGCTTCCCCTCGTCGGGCAGCCGGTGCGCGATGTCGCCAGATAGATATCCGGCACTGCGCAGTCTTTCGATGTGCCCCTCCTTAACGGAGGAGATCATCCATTTGCCTCCCGCTCCAGACATGACTGGAGAAGGTCGAGACGAGATGAGCGGGCTTGGGCGCTGGAGCTCGAGTTCGCGGAGATGGATAAGCAAAGGAGGAAGAAGGCGTAGGTGAAAGGGTGGATCCTAATCCCCTTATATATGGGCGGACGAAGTCTATGCGTCCCCCACCAGCCCGGTAAAACTCGCTTATCTCCCAAGCGCCACCATCAATGGCGCGGTTGGGTTACTCACGTCCGTATTGATGAGAATCCCGGAATAAGGGGGAACGCGATCTCTGCTTCGACAAGACGTGCCAAGGAAACCGCTTCGCTAAATGCGCTGAGGTGGTAAAGTAAAAAACGATTCAAATAATGGCTTGGTAGTGGTGTGACGTCATGCCACAAAAAACTTCAGCAGATTGAACTTGTGTATATATTATTCTCTCTACGGTAGAATGTGGAATTTATTTTGCAGAGCCGGACACTATCCTGGCGTTCACAATCTTCCATGAATTATTCGGAGGAGGAACCCGCCTTGCAATGCCGAACAATATGCGCGTCGGACTCATCATCATTGAAGCCTGGTTCAGGGGCTACTGAGGGAGTCCTGGACTAGGGGGTTTCCGGATAGCCGGATCACCATCATCGCCCGAACTATCATCGGCCGGACTATCATCATCGGCCGGACTCCAAGACTATGAAGATACAAGATTGAAGACTTCATCCCGTGTCCGGAGGGGACTTTCCTTGGCGTGGAAGGCAAGCTTGGCGATACGGATATGTAGATCTCCTACGATTGTAACCGACTCTATGTAACCCTAGCCCTCTCCGGTGTCTATATAAACCGGATGGCTTTAGTCCGTAGGACACAACAACAACCATTACAATCATACCATAGGCTAGCTTCTAGGGTTTAGCGTCCTTGATCTCGTGGTAGATCTACTCTTGTAACATCCACATTATCAATATCAATCAAGCAGGACGTAGGGTTTTACCTCCATCAAGAGGGCCCGAACCTGGGTAAAACACCGTGTCCCTTGTCTCCTGTTACCATCCGCCTAGACGCATAGTTCGGGACCCCCTACCCGAGATCCGCCGGTTTTGACACTGACACAAGGCTTTTCATCGTGGTTTCTATTGGTTGACGGCTCATGCTGATGCGGAGGATCTGGTCAGTAAATGTGATGGTTGTCAAAAGTTCTCACGACGAGCTCATGTGTCGGCTCAAGATTTTAGGATGATCCCAATCACTTGGTCGTTTGCAGTCTGGGGGCTTGATATGGTTGGACCTTTAAAAAGGTCTAAAGATAAAAAGACACATCTACTAGTGGCAGTGGACAATTTTACCAAGTGGGTTGAGTCAGAGCCGGTCAGTAAGTGTGATGCAGCCACGGCGGTTCAGTTCATGAAAAAGGTGATCTTTCGTTTTGGTTTTCCACATAGCATCATAACTGACAATGGCACTAATCTCTCTAAGGGTGCCATGGAAGAGTTCTTTCAAAGAGAACATATCCGTCTTGATGTTTCGGCCGTTGCTCATCCTCAATCCAATGGTCAAGCAGAAAGAGATCAAGATATCCTGAAAGGTATCAAACCCCGGCTCTTAGTCCCCTTACAGCGGACTCCGGGTTGTTGGGTGGAGGAGTTACCTTCCGTGTTATGGAGCATCAACACTACGCCTAACAGATCTACGGGATACACACCTTTCTTCATGGTCTATGGAGCAGAGGCAGTCCTGCCAAGTGACATCCGACACGACTCACCCCGTGTGGCGGCTTACGTTGAGGCGGATAACGAAAAGGCTCGTCAGGATGCACTTGACTTGTTGGACTAGGAGCGAGACTTGGCAATAGCCCGCTCGGCGATTTACCAGCAAGACCTGCGCCGCTATCACAGCCGCCGTGTTAAGAGCAGAACCTTTCAGGAAGGCAACTTGGTGCTCCGGCTCATCCAGGATCATTCTAACATGCACAAGCTATCCCCGCCTTGGGAAGGGCCCTTTGTGGTCAGCAAGAATCTGCATAACGGGTCATATTATCTCATCGATATTCAAGAGCACAAGGACTCGCTTAAATCGGAGGAGGAGACCCGCCGGCCGTGGAATATAGCTCATCTCCGGCCTTACTATACTTAAGTCGCCAGTTTTTAAGATGTATATACTTTTGACGATGTACACATTATATAAAGCAATAAAGCAGGACCTCTGTCCTTTTTTCCCATAAAGAATGTTTTATGTCTTCTTTATCAGGTGATGGACACTGCCAACAGGGGACGGATCATATCTGAATCTGGCTTTCCCTTTGGTCCGGCTTATGATCATATCTGAATCTAGCCATGGTCACTTGGGGGCTTCCTGTTCAAACATAGGTCGTATTCTAACCAAAGAGAACATAGTTGTCGATACCAACTTGATCAGCATACTGCCAAACCCACTTGGGGGCTTCTTGATCATATTTGAATCATAGCTTAACCCCTTTGGGTCTGACGTGGATCGTATTCGAATCAGCGTCATTAAACAACTCTTATGTTCACTTGGGGGCTTCCTGTTCAAACATAGGTCGTATTCGAACCAAAGAGAACATAGCTGTCGATACCCACTTGATCGGCATCACCAAAGCCACTGGGGGCTATATGATCGTATCCGAATCTTAGCTTAACCCCATTGGAACGGTTCTCTGATCGTATTCGAATCAGGAGCCTGTGAACATTGCTTATAAGTATGATTACTTTAACTATCATTTAAACCTTCTTGAGGAGATGGTTCTTGATCCTTCCGGTTTCATATTGATTACCTCAGGTTCTAAAAGTGCCAGGTAAAGCCTTATATGAGCCGGGGAGACTATTAAAAGGGTCACAGGTATGTTGTTGTGATTATATTTTAACTAATCATGAACCGGCTTATACATGTTGTCTTTTGATCATGTTCCGGGTTATCAATACTCTATAACCCCCTGGCGCAGTGAACCGCCCAGGAAACCTTGCCTGTTTTTATGTGCAGGATAAAGCAAAGCAAGTTCAAACATCAAGGAAATACATGGTTAACATAAGCCAGAGGAATATAGTGATGGCGGCCTACAAAAGCAATCAGTACCATAAAGTATGACAAGCATTAAGGAGTTTTCTGTATCCTATTACAAGACTCCCTGAGTCTAAACAAGTGAAGCATTGTTTTTGCAAAGGTTATAACACGCCTGGCAGCTCATTCCTCCGGCTGGCTTGACGACTCTGGGTTATCCTTCCCCGCCTCTCCTTCGGTTGTTTTGTCCTGGAAGGTGGACGAGGCCCATTCAATGCCGATCAAGGCTTCAAATTCAGTCTCATCATCTATTAAACTGGCCGGGTCCACTTCAGGGGCAAAGGTATGCTTACGCGTTCGAGGGATCAGGCTGACTTGGTCATATGGGGCGTTTGGGATTCTCCGGTTCTCACTATCATAGCCCGGCGAATACTTAGTAAGATCGGTATCATTCCCAATGAGAGTTGCCAGGGGACATATGACTTCAACATAGGCAGTGAAGTCTTGGTCGTCAAAGGCAGTGCCGTCCTCCTTAAGGCTTGGATATCTGAGAGAGAGGTCAGCATGGTCAAGTTCTGGCACCCATGCTCTTGCCCGACTTAATGCGGCCACGGCTCCGGCTCTCGCAGATGCCCGCCTTAAATCTTGAATTCGTTGAGGTAGCACCGAAAGATGCCTCAACACATCTTGTAGAAGCCGAGGAGTGGTATTTGATAAGGCCACAATGGCCAAAGCACGTTGTGACCCAGAGTATAGCTGCTCCACTAAGGTGTACACCGCCTTAAGCTTGATCAACATATTTTCCTTCAGATTGGTACTCCTGGGGCCTGTATGTTCACAGGTATAACAGTAAGCCGGAGGTAACTATTACAATAACCCTTGAAAGATTGCAATATTTAAGAGTGACTTACCGAAGATGGCTGAGACTAGTTGGGATATCTGCCGTTTTAAGTCGAGGACAGCTCGGTTGTTGCTTCGGCAAGAGATGCTTCTGCTGTTTCGGCCTGAATCACCAGTGAAGCCCTCTCATAAACCCAAGTTTTCTTCTCCGATTCAAATTTTTTTCCTCAGTTTCTCTTGTTCAGAGACACTGAATTCAAACTTGGAGTTGGCTTTCTGAGTTTTGAGCTCTTGGAGTTTCAACTGGCTCTTCAGATCAGCAATCTCCGCCTCAAATTGACTTATGGTGGCCTGCATCGACATCAGGTTATGGTAAGAATCATGGTAAGATAACATTCAAGTCCCAGACACTTTACAAGTAAAGATACTTGGCACTTGGGGGCTAATGTATGCTTAAAGAATTTTTTAACCTATCTTACCGAGTCATACATATTAAGTCTCAAGCACTTTACAAGTAAAGGTACTTGACACTTGGGGGCTAATGTGTAACACAAATTAAAAGTCTCATGCTATCATGGGTTAAATATATTCAATTTAAATCGGACAAAACTGACAGTAAGTAGATTTTTAAGTCTACAGCATATTCATTCATAAGCAATAGACTTGGGGGGCTAGTACAGTAAGTAAGGTTCAAAGTAAAAGCATAAATTATACCTCAGATTTGTGCTGTATTTGCTTCACCATGTCAATTTCCAGGTCACGACTACTATGCACTTGGTTCAGGTAGCCCGAGACTATATCACCAATACATAGGTGAGAATAATCAGTGATGTCCTGTTTGGCTTTCCAACGCTGGGCAAACTCCTCCTTGGCAGTGCATTGAGCAAGAACAGTAGGCCGGCCCGGTTCAACATATTGGCTTTTCACAATTTCAACCTCCGGGTCAGTCATCTTGACCGGGCTAGGAATTTTCGGGTCATCCGAGTTGTGGATAACGTCTTCTGCAGGCGGGTCAGAGGTTGGCACCGGAATGTCAGAAGCCGGTTCAGGCGGTGGCTGATGAGTGGAGCTGTCAGGAACGGATGAGTCAAGCGCTGGTTCAGTGACCACTAGGTCTTGGGACGGCTTATTCTTCTTGGCCCTCTTGCTGGGCTTTACTTTCAAGCTGTCAATCAAAGTGGAAGGATAAGCATCAAAGTATAAGTATGGAAAAACTTAAAGTAAGAAAGGTTATATTACCCAGGAGCTGTTTTGAAAGCCGGCATGTTTGATTGCATCGACTCATCAGGGGAAGGAGAGTTGTCCTGATAATTGGACTCAGTTGAGTTAAGAGGTTGGCGAATTAAACCCGCCAAAGGTAAAGCGGAATGTAAATCGGAGGTAACCTCGGTCCGACGCTTCCTGGTTACATCGGGTAAGCCGGAAGAGAGTTCTGCGTTTTGGTTGGCCCGAGTCTGCCTCCGGTTCTCAAGTTGTTGTTGCTTCAAAAGAAATTGAGGATCTTGGTAAGCTAGAGGATGTGAAAATCTTACTTTTCGGGTCACCCTTCGGATTCTTTGCTTTGGCAAAGGCTCTGAGTCGGAGGAGATTATAGTTACCTCTTCATCAACTGCTTGACTGTTCCCTGTGTCCTCCTGAAAGGATAAGAATGTCAGCAAAATAACGACAAAGCAGTTAAGAAAACCAAAAGATTACCTCTTCCTCATCCGAAGAAGAGTCATCCAATTTAAGCATATCGGAGGCGCTGGGTTTCTTCTTCTTTGAGGTGCCTGTCCTGGCGGCTTTCCTTTCAGTATTCTTGGCCGCCCTGGCTTGTTTGGCAGCCTCATGATCATACTTGACCTTCCAGAAATTATCACCGGCCTGTGCAAAAAGATAAAGAATCATAAGTACAAGAAAGGTAACATATTAAAGAGTACTTATGAAGATTGGTAACTTACAGCAGGGGCCGGGTTCTTCTTGCAGAAGGGAAGTAAGCCGAAGGTATTACTGGTTACAGTGCCTTCGTTCAATAGTGACTGGACTGTAGCATCTATCACATCATCTGGTAAGTCATCAGGACTATGACGCATTGGATCCTCCTTCTCGCCTGTGTAAGTACACATTAAGCCGGAGCGGCGGCTTAATGGTAGTATCCGCCAGGTGACCCAGACCCGGACCAAATCGATGCCACTTAACCCATTGCCTAAAAGGGCTCTGATCTTCTTGATGGTGGGATTAAGAGGCAGGCGCTCAACAACAGTCAACTTGTCCACCAGATGATGGTTGGACTCAAGTTGCAGGGCACGAAAGCCGGGCAGAGGCTTCTCATTAGCCGAAGAGGTGTCTTGACAGTAGAACCATGTCTGGTTCCAGTCTTTTGGGTGACTTGGCAGCTCAGCGTAAGGAAAAAGGCAATCTCTCCGCCGCTGGATTGAGATGTCGCCAAGCTCAAGACTAGGCCCATTGGCACGTTCATTCTGCCGGTTCAAGTAAAAAAGTTCTCTAAACAGCAGCAGACTTGGCTCTTCTCCTAGGTATACCTCGTAGAAGACTTGGAAATTGCACAGATTTGACACGGAGTTGGGTCCAATGTCTTGAGGCTTCAGATCAAAGAAATCCAAAACTTCCCTGAAGAATTTTGAGCCGGGAGGGGAAAATCCCCGGTTCATAAGATCTGTGAAAACTACTACCTCCCCATCTTTGGGTTGAGGTATCTCCTCAGACGGGTGAGGGGCACGATAAGACATGGCCTCCTTCTTTGGCAGATGGCCAGACTTCACAAGCTCGGCAAGTTAGCTTTTGGTTACTGTGGATGGAACCCAATTGCAAGTCACAGGGGCTTTGGCCGCCTTAGGAGCCATGACAACAGTTGGCCTACGACAAAATAAGAAAGCTCCAGTTCAACTTTAACCCGGGCGAAATATCTAAATTACTTAAAGTGGCGGCTTAAGAAGGGGCCTAATGATATAAGGGTGATTGTGCAAAAATGTTTAAGCCGCTACAAGTATCAAGAGCAGTTTAAAAGGTTTACAGTTCAGTATCACTTATTTAAGCCGGACACCTAGACAGTGGTGATAAAAACAAGTTTTCCAGAAGAAGCTTTCCGGGTGATAGAAACAAGTTTCACAGACGACAGCTATTATTATGGATCAAATTATTGCTCTGAAAGGAAAATTTTCTAGACCTAGAAACAGAGCAGAGAAGTTCATACATTTGAAGAGGGTTTCTAAACGAGGAAAATGAGATCTATTTCTATGCAAGATCAATACAAACAACTACCGCAACAGTTCTGCATAGTTTTACGACCTAAACGGAGCGTTGAAGGTGAGAACTAGCGAGGGTTTGCATCGGGAAGTGATGAATACCGACGAACTCCGCGGAGTTCCAATGCAGATCTGAGAAAGGGGAGGAGAGCAACGCACGGATGAGGACGAGCTGTGGAGATTCGCCGACGTTTTTTGGTCAGAGTCAGGTCGATGCAGCGGCCTGAGTCGATGAAGACGAGGGGGTCGACGGCGGCGGCGGCGGAGCTCGAGTGGCAGAGAGGAGAGGAAGAAGACGACTGGAAGGAGAAGAATGAAAGACCTAAGGTCACGCCTATTTATAGGGAGAGGATAACTGAGACGGCACGGGAAACGAGGAGATAAGAATTACTATCCAGCGGCCCCGGCGCCTCGATTTTCGTAACAATCAATAAAGCAGAGATCCGTTGAAGGATACGACGGAATAGAAAATGAATTAAAGAAAGGATGACGTCACGCCGGGTTAAGATGGATCCAGAAGATGACGTCACGGCGGGTTAAAGAAAGCCCTCTGTATAGTCAGAAGACTGGAGACTTATTCTTTAGAAATATATATTTTTAGGATTAACATGAACAGGTTCAAATCAATCTGGGGCCTAATGTTGGGGATATAACTATTTGTGTAAGCCGCCTAGGAGGGGCCGGGTTACACAAAGAGGATTCATCAGAGGAAGCCCAAGACCAAGCATGAAGATGGCGATTCAATAAAGGGCTTAAGGCTCACAAGCGGCTTAAGGCCCATTGTAGTAAACCGCCATGATGGCATGACTTGTAACATAAGGTAGATTTAACTATTCACCGAGCCGGACACTATTTATAAGCTGGCCGGGACTCTGTAAGCCACAGGGCGTCAACCCGTGTATATAAGGGGACGACCTGCTGGCGGCTGAGGGCAAGAAACAACTCATCGAGAGCCGGGCATAGCGTATATCGCTCCCTGGTCATCGAAACATCAATACCAACCCAACTAGACGTAGGCCTTACCTTCACCGTAAGGGGCCGAACTAGTATAAACTCTCTCGTGTCCCTTGTCCCGATTTAACCACTTCAAGCTTCCTAGTTGCGATGGCTCCACAACTAAGTCCTTTCACGAGGACATCTGACGTGACTATTCCACGACACATAGGATACAATTTGACAAAGGCATTATGTATCCGAGGAAAGAATCACAAGGTTGTTGAATTTAAAGGACACTATCGAATAATAATCCAACAAAGGGTCTGCTGGTCCACAAGGGATCTGATGTGAGCATCGGTACTCAACCAGATGAATAAAGTGTGCAAGGAGAATAGATTATAGAAACAACTGACTAATTCAAATCTCAAATGCAAGGGAATTATGACTTCCAAATCAAGGAATCAGAAGCAAACACTCTGATAAGGATGGAAAAGTTGAATAGACTTAGGTGTACAATCGATGGCAATTTGATTGGTCGAGAACCAACTCATGTTCAAAATGATGTCTGAGCTGGAAAGATCATTTAAAAGGATCAACTGATGATTGCACGCATTCGCTCACATGTTGAATCAATAGGAACAAAATGACGGTGCCAAAGGATACTAAGGAATATTGCTAGATATATGGGAAGCATCCATAATGAAAGGAGACAAGTATTTGCAGAGTAATAGTTTGAATAGGATTCTCGGAAGATCGAATAGTATTTTAGAGAATCTTATGAACCATACTAACAACTGGGGATGAACAGAAACTCGATAAGTGCGAGGAATTAACTGAGGTGTATTCATGTGGTAAAGAACTGCAAGGCAGTAAGCTCAAAGGCTTCTCGGAACAATAGAGAGAATTTCGGGGCATCTCGTAATAACAAGAGCAACGAGGAATGATAGTATGAATGGTAAGTGTATGTAGTTATCCATCAGGATTTATCGGTGGTAGGGAACTGCAAAGCAGTGGGCACAGGGTCTCATAAAAACATTGAAAAAAATCTTCAGAATCTTCTGGTGAAGCAGGCGATCATCTGGAATGAGGGCTCTCCGGGAGAAAGTATTTACGAGTACCTAATGTTAGAGTTCGCAAAATCATTTAACCCGAATAGAAGAGAGATCAGAGTCCTAGAGTATAGACAAGGAATAAAAGATCCTAATACCTGCCAATGGCAACATGGGCCCATAAGCCGCACAACCATGTTAATAAAAGTTTTGCAAATACTAGACTCAACTTCGGACAATGAGTTGGAAAGGGGGCTACCTACAGGCAGTCAGCTCTGATACCAACTTGTGACGCCCCCGATTCAATCATACACGCAATATGTAAGGTCAAGATCAGGGACTCACGGGAAGATATCACAACACAACTCTAGACACAAATTAAAATAATACAAGCTTTATATTTCAAGCCAGGGGCCTCGAGGGCTCGAATACAAATGAGTCAACGGAAGCAAGATTATCTGAGTCCAGACATGAGTTAAATAAGTTTGCCTTAAGAAGGCTAGCACAAAAGCAACATCGATCGAAAAGGCAAGGCCTCCTGCCTGGGAGGCTCCTAACTGCTCCTGGTCGTGAGCGTCCATCACGTAGTAGTAGGCACCCTCGTGGTAGTAGTAGCCGTCTATGATGGCGTCTGGATCCTGGGCTCCACCATCTGGTTGCAGCATCCGAGAAGAATGGAAGGAGGTGGGAAAAGGGGAGCAAAGCAACCGTGAGTACTCATCCAAAGTACTCGCATGCAAGGATCTACACTACATATGCATCAGTATCAATGAAATGGGTAGTATCTGTGGACTGAACTGCAGAATGCCAGAAGAGGAGGGGAAAGCCTAGCCAACCGAAGACTAGCATCTTCAAGTAGCTCCAAGTATCTTGCAGCAATCAGAATAGTATAGAACATCAGTTTATATTTAACAAACATGTTGTAGTAATAACGCCCAGGGATCCTTCCCCGACTCCCTGCGGGAAAGCAATCCCGGAGCCACATATCCATTACATTCCTCAGCATTCAGTATCCAATTCTAGTTGTATCGATCGGGATACAAGTCTGAGTGTCCGTTACCATAGGACAGACTATTGATAGATGTTTTCTTCCCTGCAAGGGTGCACCAACTTACTCACCACGCTTGATTAACTCTGGCCGGACACACTTTTCTGGGTGATGTCCGTCCTCGACCAAACGATACGCCGCAACCCGACCTAGGCCTAATTGACAGGTCATCACGCTGGTCTACATCCTAAGAGCACAGGGGTCTTGGGCCCATTGTCTTTTGCACTCCTGCATGTTGCGTACGCGGCCGGTGAGCAGACCTAGCTACCTCCTTAAAAAAGGCAGGTGCTTACGCAGTCCAACCCGGCATGCGCCGCTCACTCGCATGACGTCTATTAAGCTTTGGGTGATGCATACGATGCAGAACGCCCATACTATGCCCACGTGATGGTTAGTTCTATCAGGCCAGAGGCCCCTCGGATCAAATATCCAAATCATAGTGGATTAGGAGCGCGTGGTAACGAGTAGAGACTCACGATCGATGTGACCCCGTCGCCCCGTCTCGAGGACTTGCGGCAAGGGCTAAGAATGCTCGGCCATGCCACATAGTTATCTTGCGGGCACCTTCTAGGTCAACCCGACTCCACATCACTCGCATCACATGCTCGCGCGGGTACCCCTCAGGGCTGACCCATCTTTATCCACTTTAATCAGTAACAATCGTAATATAAAGGCAATCTATGTGGCTACCACATCAAGAAGGAACTCGGGCATCACCCTCGTTGGATTCCCACCTGATGTAAACATCAACATGAACGTAAGAGGAAAACACCCTCGAGGTTCACACTTGAGGTGTTGCACGATAGCGTCGTTATCGGAAGTGGAAAAGGAGGAATCACCCTCGATGACCATGACCGAGTAACTACTCGACAGAGTTAGCATCAGAAATGCTAACGAGGTATCACCCTCGGCACTCGATAGTAATGTTGCAGTGTCGTACAACTAAGGGGAGTGTTGTGCGGTGCCGGGGCCTGGTCTTCAATCCTATTAATCGGGACTTCTGATGATCCAGCGGGGCAGTTGGGTCAACATGGGGTCTCTGATGGGTCTCTAACCAGCCTATACGAAGCAGATTAGGATAAAAAGGTAGGTCACAATAGCAGGTTACAAGATCAGGCTATGCATCAAAATAGGTAAAGCAGTAGCAGCAGCAATTTCTAATGCAAGCATAAGAGAGAAGAGAATAGGCGATTGATGTATACTACACAACCTTCTTCTTGTATACATTGTTGGGCCTGCAAGTGCACATGTTTGTAGGACAGTAGCAAATTTCCCTCAAGTGGATGACCTAAGGTTTATCAATCCGTAGGAGGCGTAGGATGAAGATGGTCTCTCTCAAACAACCCTGCAACCAAATAACGGATAGTCTCTTGTGTCCCCAACACACCCAATACAATGGTAAATTGTATAGGTGCACTAGTTCGGCGAAGAGATGGTGATACAAGTGCAATATGGTTGGTACATAAAGGTATTTGTAATCTGAAATAATAAAAACATCAAGGTAACAAGTGATAAACGTGAGCGTAAACGGTATTGCAATGATAGGAAACAAGGCCTAGGGTTCATAATTTCACTAGTGCAAGTTCTCTCAACAATAATAACATAGATAGATCATATAACAAGCCGTCAACATGCAATAAAGAGTAACTCCGAAGCCACTAATAGCGGAGAACAAACGTAGAGGTTATGGTAGGGTACGAAACCACCTAAAGTTATTCTTTTGGATCAATCTATAAAAGAGTTCGTACTAGAATAACACCTTAAGACACAAATCAACCAAAACCCTAATGTCACCTAGATACTCCATTGTCACCTCAAGTATCCATGGGCATGATTATACGTATGCATCACACAATCTCAGATTCATCCAACCAACACAAAGTACTTCAAAGAGTGCCCCAAAGTTTCTATCGGAGAGTCAAGAACGTGTGCCAACCCCTATGCATAGGTTTCCAATGTCACGAAACCCGCAAGTTGATCACCAAAACATACATAAAGTGGCACATGATATCCCATTGTCACCACAGATAATCACGGCAAGACATACATCAAGTGTTCTCATAAGAGACTCAATCCGATAAGATAACTTCAAAGGGGAAACTCAATTCATCACAAGAGAGTAGAGGGGGAGAAACATCATAAAATCCAACTACAATAGCAAAGCTCGGGATACATCAAGATCGTGCCATAGAGGGAACACGAGAGAGAACACGAGAGAGAGAGAGATCAAACACATAGCTACTGGTACATACCCTCAGCTCCGAGGGTGAACTACTCCCTCCTCGTCATGGATAGCGCCGGGATGATGAAGATGGCCACCGGTGATGGGATCCCCCTCCGGCAGGGCACCGGAACGGGCTCCCGAGAGGTTTTTGGTGGCTACAGAGGCTTGCGGCGGCGGAACTCCCGATCTATCTTCTATTTTGGAAGTTTTAGGATACGTGGGTATATATGGGTGCAGGGAGTACGTCGGTGGAGCTACGAGGGCCCCACGAGGTAGGGGGCGCGCCCTAGGGGGGTGGGCGTGCCCCCCACCCTCGTGAGCACCTCCCGTATCTTCTGATGTGGAGTCCAAGTCCATCAGGTGGGTTCCTTACAAAAATAACTTCTCCGGTTGATTTCGTTCCGTTTTGACTCCGTCTGATATTCCTTTTCCTCGAAACACTGAAATAGGCATAAAACAACAAATCTGGGCTGGGCCTCCGGTTAATAGGTTAGTCCCAAAAATAATATACAAGTGGATAATAAAGCCCAATATTGCCTAAAACAGTAGATAATATAGCATGGAGCAATCAAAAATTGTAGATACGTTGGAGATGTATGAAGCATCCCCAAGCTTAATTCCTACTCGTCCTCGAGTAGGTAAATGATAAAAAAGATAATTTTTGATGTGGAATGCTAGTTGGCATAATTTCAATGTAATTCTTCTTACTTGTGATATGAATATTCAGATCTGAAAGATTCAAGACAAAAGTTTATATTGATAAAAGAAATAGTAACACTTCATGCATACTAATCAAAGTAATCATGTCTTCTCAAAATAACATGGCAAAAGAAAGTTCATCCCTACAAAATCATATAGTTAGGCTATGCTCCATTTTCGTCACACAAAGATGTTCCCAACTTCTATACCCCCGATGACAAGCCAAGCAATTGTTTCATACTTAAATAATCTCAAACTTTTTCAACCTTCACGCATTACATGAGTGTGAGCCATGGATATAGCACTATGGGTGGAATAGAATATGATGATGGGGATTGTGTGGAGAAGACAAAAAAAGAGAAAGTCTCACATTGACGAGGATAATCAACGGGCTATGGAGATACCCATTAATTGATGTCAACATGAGGAGTAGGGATTTCCATGCAACGGATGCACTAGAGCTATGAATGCTCAACAAAAGAAAACTAGTGGGTGTGCATCCAACTCGCTTGCTCATGAAGACCTATGGCATTTGAGGAAGCCCATCGTAGGAATATACAAGCCAAGTTCTATAATGAAAAATTCCCAATTAGTATAAAAAGACAACTTATGTGACTCACTACATGAAAAACATGGTGCTACTTTGAAGCACAATATATGAGACTCGCTATATGAAGAACATGGTGCTACTTTGAAGCACAAGTGTGGAAAAAGGGATAGTAGCATTGCCCCTTTTTTTGCTTTTTGGGCCTTCTTTTTTTTTCTTTGGCCTTTCTCTTTTTTTTTGGCAATGCTCTAATAATGATGATCATCACACTTCTATTGATTACAACATATGGATTACAACTCGAAACTAGAACAAGATATGACTCTATATGAATGCCTCCGGCGGTGTACCGGGATGGTGCAATGAATCAAGAGTGACATGTATGAAAAATAATGCATGGTGGCTTTGCCACAAATACGATGTCAACTTCATGATCATGCAATGGCAATATGACAAAAGTAAAGTATGTCATGATGATGAACGGAATGGTGGAAAGTTGCATGGCAATATATCTCGGAATGGCTATGGAAATGCCATAATAGGTAGGTATGGTGGCTGTTTTGAGGAAGATATAAGGAGGTTTATGTGTGATAGAGCGTATCGTATCACGAGGTTTGGATGCACCGGCGAAGTTTGCACCAACTCTCAAGGTGAGAAAGGGCAATGCATGGTACCGAAGAGGCTAGCAATGGCGGAAAGGTAAAAGTGCGTATAATCCATGGACTCAACATTAGTCAAAAGAACTCATATACTTATTGCAAAAATTTAGAAGTCATCAAAAACCAAGTACTACGCGCATGCTCCTAGGGGGATAGATTGGTAGGAAAAGACCATCGCTCGTCCCCGACCGCCACTCATAAGGATGCACAAGCCAGGTACACTTCATGTTTCAAATTTGTTACACAACTTTAACCATACGTGCATGCTATGGGACTTGCTAACTTCAACACAAGCATTCTTTGAATTCATAATCACCCAACTAGCATGACTTTAATATCACTACCTCCATATCTCAAATCAATTATCAAGTATCAAACTTTTCTTAGTATTCAACACACTCATAAGAAAGTTTCACATATCTTGAATATCAAGTATATTAATATTAATCAAATTACCATGCTATTAACGACTCTCAAAATAATCTAAGTGAAGTATGAGAGTTCATCTATTTCTTCAAAATAAAACTACCACCATGCTCTAAAAGGTATAAGTGATGTACTAGAGCAAATGACAAACTACTCCGAAAGATATAAGTGAAGGTCAATGAGTAGCTAAATAATTATGCAACTATGCGAAGACTCTCTCTCATTTAATAATTTCAGATCTTGATACTTTATTCAAACAGCAAGCAAAGCTAAAGAAAACTACATTTCAAGGATAGCACAACTCATGTGAAGAAGCAAAAACTTAGGCTCAACCGATACTAACCGATAGTTGTTGAAGAAGAAAGGTGGGATGCCTACCGAGGCATCCCCAAGCTTAGATGCTTGATAATTATTGAAATACTATCTTGGGGTGCCTTGGGCATCACCAAGCTTGAGCTTTTGTGTCTCCTTAATTCCTCTCATATCATGGTTTCTCTTTTTATCAAAAGCTTGATTCACAACAAACTCAACAAGAACTCGTGAGATAGGTTAGTACAAACCAATGCAAAACCTTATCATTTTCTACTGTAACAAATCACTTAAATAATTATTAAACATTGCATACTAAATGCCTCTGCATATTTAATACTCCTATCCTCAAATAGAATCATTAATCAAGCAAACATATGCAAACAATGCAACCATAACAGCAATCTGCCAAAACAGTACAGTCTGTAAATAATGCAAGAGTATCAATACTTCCCTGACTCCAAAAATTAGGAACTAAAATTCCCACTGTAATGAATTTATCAGAGCTCAATATACAAAAATATTCAACATTATACCACTCTCTGAATTTTCTAGGGAATTTTTGCAACAGCGGTAAACTTTCTGTTTTTCAAACAGCAACATGTATACTAGCAAAATAAGCATGGCGAAGGCTATCCTTGACTTCTTTATTGAAACTAAAGATGCAAAACATTATTATAAATAACATCAAGCTAATAATAATAAAAGAAAATGACGCTCCAAGCAAAACACATATGATGTGGTGAATAAAAATATAGCTCCAAGTAAGGTTACCAATGAACGAAGACGAAAGAGGGGATGCCTTCCGGGGCATCCCCAAGCTTAGGCTCTTGGTTGTCCTTGAATATTACCTTGGGGTGCCTTGGTCATCCCTAAGCTTAGGCTCTTGCCACTCCTTATTCTATAGTCCATCGAATCTTTACCCAAAACTTGAAAACTTCACAACACAAAACTCAACAGGAAATCTTATAAGCTCTGTTAGTGAAAAAAACAAAACCACCACATCAAGGTACTGTAATGAACTCATTATTTATTTATATTGGTGTTAAACTTACTGTATTCCAACTTCTCTATGGTTCATACCCTCCGATACTACTCATAGATTCATCAAAATAAGCAAACAACACATAGAAAACAGAATCTGTCAAAAACAGAACAGTCTGCAGTAATCTGTATCAAACGTATACTTCTGGAACTCCAAAGATCCTACCACATTAGGAAGTCCTAAGAAATTCGTGTACCAATCCAGAGCAAAAATAATCAGATCAGAAGCACGTTTCTGTGAATTAACAAAACTAATTTATTGGGTGCAAAAGTTTCTGATTTTCAGCAGGATCAACACAACTATCACCGTAAGCCATCCTAAAGGTCTTACTTGGCACTTTATTGAAACAAAAGCTATAAAACATGATTACTACAGTAGCATAATCATGTGAACACACAAAAACAGTAAGGATAAGTATTGGGTTGTCTCCCAACAAGCGCTTTTCTTTAATGCCTTTCTAGCTAGGCATGATGATGACAATGATGCTCACATAAAAGATAAGAATTGAAACATAACGGGAGCATCATGAAGCATATGACTAGCACTTTTAAGTCTAACCCACTTCCTATGCATGGGGATTTTCTGAGCAAACAACTTATGGAAACGATAATCAACTAGCATAGGAAGGTAAAATAAGCATAGCTTCAAAACTTGAAGCACATAGAGAGGAAACTTGATATTATTGCAATTCCTAAAAGCATATGTTCCTCCCTCATAATAATTTTCAGTAGCATCATGAATGAATTCAACAATGTAACCAGCACCTAAAGCATTCTTTTCATGATCTACTTGCATAGAAAATTTACTACTCTCCTCATAAGCAAAATTCTTCTCATGAATAGTAGTGGGAGCAAACTCAACAAAATAACTATCATATGATTTAAAATTAGGATCAAGATGACAAGTTTCATGGTTATCATTATTCTTTAAAGCATACGTGTCATCACAATAATCATCATAGATAGGAGGCATGCTTTTATCATAGTAAATTTGCTCATCAAAGCTTGGGGGACAAAAAATATCATCTTCATCAAACATAGCTTCCCCAAGCTTGTGCTTTTGCATATCATTAGAATCATGGATATTCAAGGAATTCATACTAACAACATTGCAACCATGCTCATCGTTCACATATTTTATGCCAAGCATTCTATGTAATTCTTCTTCTAGCACTTGAGCACAATTTTCCTTCCCATCATTTTCACGAAAGACATTAAAAAGGTGAAGCATATGAGGCATCCTTAATTCCATTTTTTGTAGTTTTCTTTTATAAACTAAACTAGTGATAAAACAAGAAACAAAAAGATTCCATTGCAAGATCTAAAGATATACCTTCAAGCGCTAACCTCCCCGGCAACGGTGCCAGAAAAGAGCTTGATGTCTATTACACAACCTTCTTCTTGTAGACGTTGTTGGGCCTGCAAGTGCACAGGTTTGTAGGACAGTAGCAAATTTCCCTCAAGTGGATGACCTAAGGTTTATCAATCCGTAGGAGGCGTAGGATGAAGATGGTCTCTCTCAAACAACCCTACAACCAAATAACAAAAAGTCTCTTGTGTCCCCAACACACCCAATACAATGGTAAATTGTATAGCTGCACTACAGCGAAGAGATGGTGATACAAGTGCAATATGGATGGTAGATAAAGGTATTTGTAATCTGAAATAATAAAAACAGCAAGGTAACAAGTGATAAACGTGAGCGTAAACGGTATTGCAATGATAGGAAACAAGGCCTAGGGTTCATACTTTCACTAGTGCAAGTTCTCTCAACAATAATAACATAGATAGATCATATAACAAGCCCTCAACATGCAACAAAGAGTAACTCCGAAGCCACTAATAGCGGAGAACAAACGTAGAGATTATGGTAGGGTACGAAACCACCTCAAAGTTATTCTTTCGGATCAATCTATAAAAGAGTTCGTACTAGAATAACACCTTAAGACACACATCAACCAAAACCCTAATGTTACCTAGATACTCCATTGTCACCTCAAGTATCCGTGGGCATGATTATACGATATGCATCACACAATCTCAGATTCATCCAACCAACACAAAGTACTTCAAAGAGTGCCCCAAAGTTTCTATCGGAGAGTCAAGAACGTGTGCCAACCCCTATGCATAGGCTTCCAATGTCACGAAACCCACAAGTTGATCACCAAAACATACATCAAGTGGCACATGATATCTCATTGTCACCACAGATAATCACGGCAAGACATACATCAAGTGTTCTCATAAAAGACTCAATCCGATAAGATAACTTCAAAGGGGAAACTCAATTCATCACAAGAGAGTAGAGGGGGAGAAACATCATAAGATCCAACTACAATAGGAAATCTCGGGATACATCAAGATCGTGCCATAGAGGGAACACGAGAGAGAACACGAGAGAGAGAGAGAGATCAAACACATAGCTACTGGTACATACCCTCAGCCCCGAGGGTGAACTACTCCCTCCTCGTCATGGATAGCGCCGGGATGATGAAGATGGCTACTGGTGATGGGATCCCCCTCCGGCAGGGCGCCGGAACGGGCTCCCGAGAGGTTTTGGGTGGCTACAGAGGCTTGCGGCGGCGGAACTCCCGATCTATCTTCTGTTCTGGAAGGTTTAGGATACATGGGTATATATGGGTGCAGGGAGTACGTCGGTGGAGCTACGGGGGCCCCACGAGGCAGGGGGGCACGCCCTAGGGGAGTGGGCGCGCCCCCCACCCTCGTGAGCACCTCCCGTATCTTCTGACGTGGAGTCCAAGTCCATCAGGTGGGTTTCCTTCCAAAAATAACTTCTCCAGTTGATTTCGTTCCGTTTTGACTCCGTCTGATATTCCTTTTCCTCGAAACACTGAAATAGGCATAAAACAGCAAATCTGGGTTGGGCTTCCGGTTAATAGGTTAGTCCCAAAAATAATATAAAAGTGGATAATAAAGCCCAATATTGCCTAAAACAGTAGATAATATAGCATGGAGCAATCAAAAGTTATAGATACGTTGGAGACGTATCAGTGATATCGGAATGTTCAAAGGGGGGTGCTTGCCTGGTTGCTCAGCGGCAAAGGCAGGGTAGTCAGTGGTGTTGCCGGTGACGTAGTCGATCACAAGGACAACATCTGTCTCGGGGTCTATCGGAGAGAAGAGGGGGAAGAAACAGATAAATACACAGTAATCATATGCAACACAAAGTATGCTATGCTAACGTGCATTGCAGGGTTGCCTAAAGATAGGTCCAAGTCATATTAGTTATTTTAGGTTTTAAGTTGGATTAATTAACCGGTTCATATGCACTATTCATCTACCGGAAATGGGCTAAAGTTACGGGTTCACCTATGTAGAGGGTTCCGACATGGAAACAGACAACATGATAAAAATTGTCTCGTCATTCTGAGCAACTTTCATGTACAAAGTTTTTCGATCCGAGCTATGGTTATTTTTCTATAATTTTCTTAAGTTTTAAAATATTTCTGGAAATATTTAGGCCTTCTTTGGATTGGAGGATTTTCATAGGATTTTCACGGGATATCAATCCTCAGGATTGTTTCCTATGAAACGCATTTGGATCACAGGATTGGGTCATTAAAATTCCTTAGGATTGGGACTCCAAGGTGCTGATTCCAGAGGAATTTACACATGAGGTCCGATCTCTGGAAAAATTCCATAGGATTGGCTATGGCATGGCAATCAAATCCTCCATTTTTCCTATTCCTTTGTTTTGCAAATCCTGTGATCCAAAGAAGCCGTTAAATTAACAGAATTTCCTAAAAATGGAATATGACATGAGGCTGCAGTCATGCTGGCCTCAACAGCCGGCTGACCAGGTCAAACCAGACCTGTGGGTCCAGTGGGACCCACATGTTAGCATCTGTTAGCTTAACGTTGGATTAAACTAACTAAGAGGGTTAATTAGGGGTGTGGGCCCCCGGTGTCAGTGAGATACTAGACTAATCTAGTTACTTTCATTTAAAAATGTTTATTAGACTAATTAACCGAGGGGGCCACATGTTAGCGGCTGGGGGCTGCCCAGTCAGCAAGTTGACTGGGTCAACCCAGTCAACGGGGCCCCCAGGGCCCACTGGTCAGCTACCCAGGGGAGGGACCCACCGAGCCGCATAGATTGCCGGTGCCGAAGTTGCTACGGTGGCCTCCCGCGGCGGCGAGCTCGCCGAAGATGCTCGTAAAATCCCTACAGGGCACCGTTTCGGACGGTTTAGCTTGTGTTTGAATGAGGGCTCAACGCCGCGTCGCGTGGTGTGGTCAGTTGGGCTCGGGGGTGGCCGGAACTGCACTGGTGATGAGTGGAGGCGACAGTGGGGTTCGGGCGTTCGACCAATGGAGTAGCAGCATGCTAAACCGTGAACTAACGGGCGCGAGAGGTGCTACGCAATGCAACGAGCACGTTGGATTCCAACCTGCGCCAAATGGTCATCGAAGACACGCCGGCGACGTGGGCGGGCCGCGATGCGTTCGTGCACCGTGGGAGAAGCAGCTAGTGTGCGTGCGAGGATGGCCAGAGAGATGGGGGAGGAAGAGAGGCTCAACCGGTGGCTCACACGATGGCCCATGGTGGTTTAGGAGCTGCAGAGACGTCGCCGGAGTCGGGGATGAGCGACGGAGACCGGAGATGTGGACGAAGGGGAACCAGTGTAGTAGCGCCTCCGAGCTCCAGCTGCGGCCACCGGCGACGAGGAAGACGATGGCGGCGACGACCGACACGTTGGCGAGGCGAGGCGGTGGCTGTGGCCGCATGGACGACGGAGAACGGCGGCGAGCGCGCTTGGGTCAGATGAGGAAAAGGGGATCTGGGAGGAGGGCAGGCGAGTGGGGGGGGAGTGGCGGTAGGTGAGGGGAGGACTCAAGGCGTCTAGGACGGCGGCCTTATCCCCCTCCCTCATCAACGACGGCCAGGCGGTCAGGCAGAACATGCTCGGCGTGCGATCGGAGGACCAATGTAGGAGAAGGCGACCGGGTGGGGAAGCTGGGCCGCCTGGCTGGGATGGGCCGAGGCCTGGGGGGCAGGGGCTTTGGCCCCCTTTTCTTTTCTCTTTTTTTAGTTTTTCTGTTCTGCTTGCAAAATGTTGGGCACCTAAATTATTTTTATAAAATATGTGAACTAGCTTATAAATTGCAGTGCAATATATCCCAACACCAAAAACTAGTTTGGGTAAAATACTATTTCATATTAAATTTAGATTAATTAAAAGGTTATTAAATGTTGTTGTTAGCCATTGTTCCAGGTTGTTAGAGTCACTTAACTGATCCAAATAATGTTGGTTACACTTTTATAACTGCCTTTGAATTATTTGCCATTTAATGAACATTTTAGTTTCTGATTTGAACAACTTTTATTTTCCACTTTGAATTTAATTGAAGTTTGAATTAGGAGTTTGAAATGCAATATGATGCAAATGATGATTAGGCATTGTTAAACATGCTGACATGGCATTAACTAAGGGTGATCACTGTAGTGTGATACTGGGGATGTTACATAACACTTCCCTAGAACTAGAATTAAGCCACCATATGAATCAATCATGAGGGCATCGTATGGATCTAGAAATAAAGATGACAACACTTAGATCTTTGCTTTATGCCTAGCTAGGGGCGTAAAACGATAGCGCTTGTTGGGAGGCAACCCAATGAATAAAATTAATTTTTGTCTTTTCTTTCTGTTCTTGAGTGTTTGCATAATTATTCCGCTGTTATGATTGTGTTTTTTGTTTTATTTAGTGTTTGTGCCAAACAAAGCCTTCGGGATCATGTTGGGTGATAGTTGATTTGATCTTGTTGAAAAACAGAAACTTTTGCGCTCAGTAAAATTATTTTCATAAATCACAGCAACGTGCTTTTGCTCTGATTTTTTACACAAGACTTGCCCATGTTGTCCTAATTTTTACACGGAAATGTGGGTGATATACAAATTGCCCACGTTGTCCTAATTTTTCAGATTTTTTGGAGTTACAGAAGTATACGAAGTTCCTCGATTACTACAGAGTGTTCTATTTTTGGCAGATTCTGTTTTCTTTTCATTGTGTGCTTATTTCGATGAATCTATGGTTTGTATTGGAGGGTATAAGCTATAGTAAAGTTGGAATACAATAGATATAATTCAAAAATAAAATATGAATGGGTTTGCAATAGTACTTAGAGTAGTGATTTGCTTTGTTATGCTAACGGATCTCACAAAGGTTTTGTTGAGTTTTGTGTGATTGAAGTTTTCAAATTTTGGGTGAGATCATGATGGATGAAGGAATAAGGAGTAAGAAGAGCCTAAGATTGGGGATTCCCCATGGCATCCCAAGCTATTATCTAAAATAGAAGCAAGCAAGTAAGCTTGGGGATGCCCGAGTGGCATCCCCTCTTTATTCAAACGACCATCCGTATTTTACTTGGAACTATATTTTATTCATCACATATCATGAGTTTTGCTTGGAGCATCTTGTATGATATGATTCTTTGCTTGTTTTGCTTTTCATTTGTGTCATCTATCCTTTCTGGACACACCTATTTGAGGGAGCCAAAATTATGCTATGACTTGTTAGAATTGCTCTCTATGCTTCACTTAAATCTTTATGAGCTACGGAATTGCCCTAGTGCTTCACTTATATCTTTTTTAGCATGGTGTGCTTTATTATTTTTGAACAAATGCTCTCATGCTTCACTTACATTTATTTGAGAGTTAGTATATTTTTTAATAAATTCTCTCTTGCTTCACTTAAATTATTTTGAGAGAAGATTTTTTTTATGCTCATGTCTTCACTTAGATTTATTTGAGCTAAGTAGCAACATATGAAATTAGTCCCAAAGTGATAGATATTCAAGGGGATATAATAAAAACTTTCATGAAGATCATTGGACAAAATAAACTTGATTCTTTGTAATATTTTTGTGATATGTTGATAGTGATATGTGAGTCATGTTAATGAGTAATTAATTTTAGTAAGAATATTGGTGTTAAGGTTTGTGATTCCCTACACAAGCTCGAAAGTCAATAGTTATGCAATGAAATTACATCCTACCTATGGTGCATTATTCGGTGTTAGTTATGCTTAATGCTCGCTTATTTGGTTCATTGAGATCACAAAGTTCAGGAACTTTCCCCAAGCTAAATCTTCAATATTTTCCTCCCACATTGATCGGAGTTGAGGTTTCACGATCTTGGTCAATATGATAGCCTGTGAAAAGGAACTTATACATGAACTATTTTTCCCAGAAGATGTTTCTTACGTTAAATAGTAATATAACATATCTCTCTGCGTACCTTTGTTTATAAAATCGTATGGCCGGAATGCCTTGTTTGCAGTAAATATTTGCCCTCATAAAGGCTTTATAAAGTAGGACAAACACTCCCGGCCGAGGAGGTTGAAGACGATGGTCGGTCAACAAAGTTTTGTACAATGCGGATCCGAGCATTAATGATGTAAAGTACTTGGATACATAGAATAATTACACATAAATTACAAGTACAAGTCAATTTACTACAGCCCATCTTTTAAAGAATCAAGGGCACAATCTCGCTGAGACAACCGAGCAGCTGACATAATGCTCTCATAATAACGTATTTGCATTCATTTCATATCTATTAATCCCCTTGGGTCCGACCTTGGCGAGCCCAACTCTGATAGCTCTAGCTCCTTTAAGAGATATTTTTTTTTTGAGAAGTCCATGTTTAACACAAAAAAATCTGTCAAACGGATATCGATTCTTAATTCGGCCACCCGCGCCCACATTAAGGCTCGAGGGCTACTGGGCTTCGCGCTTCTCATTTACAAATATCCAAGGGGCACATCGATCCCCTGATCCGGTGTTGCCACCCGACCAGTGACTCAGGGGCTACTGCATTGCCGATTCAATGCAAACAATTTACAAAAGTGCAAAATAGTTTCCGAGCAGATTACGATCCTCAGGTTGGTCGGTCGCACCCAGCCTGATTCTTGGGAGCTGCTGCACAACGTGTTTCCGTTCCTAGTATGCTGCTGAGCTAGGAGTTGATCCTCAGGCTGATTTCACGGATAAGGTAATGCAAGTAGTTGGCTCCATAGAGGGCATTTTCGGCATTAAGCTCGGTTGAACTCCTTCAAAGTTTTTCAAGAATAAGGTAATTTATGACACCTCGGATGCAGATCGGAACTAGAGCTCGACTGCAAAAGGACATTTCGGATGCAGATCAGCATTGGAGCTCGAATGCAGATCGACGTTGGAGCTCGGTTGCAAACAGATACCTCGGATGCAGTCTGACGTTGAAGCTCGGAAGCAAGAAGAAATCACCTCACGGGAAACACTTCAAACCCGAGGTGTGGCGTAAAAAATAACAAGGCATATATAAACGCCAAAAACTTAAAGGGCTCCTCGGATGCCCAACGTGTGAAATCTTCGGATTCAGCTCGGCAATCCTCAAGATCAAAGATGTGAAGACTTGTTGACGAGTTTTCAAGACCGACGACCAAAGATGAATAATAGTTTGGAAGCATCGAGAAGCATCCCCAACTTGAAGACCGGTTTAGGGGGATACTTATGGTGCCCTGGACTAGGGGGTGCTCATCACGTCGTCTCCCGACCAGGTGGATCGGGCCGAGGACCCCCATGGCGGTTCACTAATGGGCCACTTCGGGCAGCCCATGACGAATACAAGGAAGACTCCACAAGACTTGGCACCTAAGACAAGGACTCTCCTAAACCCTAGGCCTCCACTGTATTATATAAACCGAGGCCATGCTAGTCAATAGGTGATCTCACATTCATTAGAACAATCTCGTCGTAGATACATGTACTCTGTATTGCACCCCATATGAATACAATGAAAAGCAGGACGTAGGGTATTATCTCTTCGAGAGACCCCGAACCTGGGTAAAATCATGTGTCCGTGTTACCATCGCTTCAAGACACCTAGCTTAGGACCCTACTACGAGATATGCTGGACTCGGAACCGACACTATCCTGCTACAAGGCTTGGTGGGTCTGTCGCGGGTTTTCTCAACAACATGGCATCGACTATGACAAAGATTTCTCTCCCATCGTCAAACCGAGCACCAATCACACCATTCTCAGCCTTACCTTCTCCTTCGACTGGCCTATCCATTAGCTCGATGTGCAAAATGCCTTCCTTCACGGCTCCCTCAATGAAATGGTGTATTGTCAGCAACCTCTTGGGTTCGAGGATCCCTCTCTTCTCAATCACGTACGCCTCCTTAAAAATCTATCTACGACTTAAAACAATCGCCTGCATGGTTTCAACATTTCGCCACCTACCTTAAGTCTATCAACTATGTTACCTCTCTCTTTGATTCCTCTCTTTTTGTTCATCATTCTGATAACCAAACTTCTTACTTCTATATGTTGATGTTATCATCCTCACCACATCTTCCTATTAATTCTTAGCTCATATTATTTCTCTTCTTCAGTCCGAGTTCTCCATGACCGACCTCAGTAATCTTCAACACTTCTTGGGCATCACCATTACAAAAATTCATCCTTGATATCCTTTATCGCGCGGGCATGCTTGACTGTTAGCCATCTCGTACTCCTGTTGACACTGGTGCTAAACTATCTTCCGACGGTGAAACTTTTCCCGATGCCACCCTCTATCGTCACATCACCGGTGCGCTCTAGTACATTACCATTGCTCGTCCCGACCTTTCATACTCTGTCCAGCAAGCCTTCTTATTTATGCATGATCCCCCTCTCTCTCACTTTAATCACATCAAACGCATCCTCTGATACCTCAAAGGATCTCTTGACCACAGTCTCCACATCAACTCTTCCCCTCCTTTCTCTTTGACAACATATTCCGATGCGCTGGTTGCCCGGATACTCATCGGTCGACATCAGGATACCGTGTGTTCTTGGGAAACAACTTCATTTCGTGGTCGTCTAAACGTCAACTCACAGTCTCATGCTCTTCTGCTGAGACTGGATACCGTGCAATAGCTCACGCATTGGCTAAAAATGGTTTGGTTGCGCCGGCTTTTATCCGAGGTTCATCGTCCTGTTGAGCATGCAACCATATCTACTATGATAATATTTTCGCCGTCTACATGTCTAGTAACCCAATACAACACCACCGGATGAAGCACATTGAGATTGATATACATTTTGTTCGTGAGAAGGTTGCACTAGGAAAGGTTCATGTTCTCCATGTTCCAACCAGTGCTCAATTCGCTGATATCTTCACAAAGAGCTTGCCGACAATGATGTTCAATGATATTCAGTTCAATGTCAACGTCGTCGTGTCCGTCATTGATACTGCGGGGGATGGTAGAGTTTTCAGTCAGGACTCTTAGATTTTGTCGACAAGGGGCGCTTTATTACTTAAAAGGTTTAAGTATTACCAAGACTCCTAGATATAGAAATCCAAGAGTTGTAATCCGTCTGTTATAGGCATACTAGTCTGTTAAGAGTCTCCAAACTATACAATATAAGCATGTACCCCACATTGATTTATCATGAGTTAAGATTATTCCAAACTTACACGTTGCACGCAGGGGCGATCCAAAAAGATGCCGGAGTAGAGGGCTCCACGCGAATGCAACACACATGTCATGGACCACCTTCTTTGTCCTCGCGATGAGGCACGGTCCAACGCGATTGGATAGCATGGAGGCCGCCAGGCAAGCAGAGCGTGGCCCTGCGAATCAATCGGACGGTGGAGGGGTCACAGAGGCCATGGATGGCCCGGGGAGACGAAAAATCTAGCATCTTCTAACGGAGTAATACTTTGCTGGCCACGTTTAAACTCAGAGACCTCTTAGCTCTAACATGATATATCAAAATAGAAACATCAATAGCTAGTTCACGCACAAGTCCTAATCACAAAAATGTGAGCGGACAACATATTTGAACGTCGCAATTGTAGAGTGGGAATTGGGAAAGCTCCATGGTGGTACGAGCATGAGAAGCTAGCTGCCGTGGCAATCCCCATAGATACAGGCAGGGGAGGAGAACAAAACACACTTTGTTTTTTTTTGAAACAGAGGCAAAAGATTTGCCTCATTCATTAAATAAGAGAGAAGTGTTTTAGAGTGTTACAATTGACCCATATGCCCGGCATGGTAACTACTCGCGCACAAGAATACACCCTAGTTTTTTAGCTCCCGCGAGAACCCAAAGCTTGACGTCGTTGATGATAGCACGGAGAAGGACCGGAGGCGGTGCGCTCTTGTGTCGGAAGACCCGAGCATTACGCTCATTCCAGATCGTCCAAGAGACTAGCATTGTAAGTGAGGCCAAGGCTCGTCGGTTTGGGTTTTGCAAGCAGGTTCGCTTTTCCCACCATTTCAAAACGGATCCATCCAAATGCCAAGAGGAGGTGTCCATGTGCGCTAGACCAAATTCAAGGATGACCGAGTTCCATAGCCTTATGGTGTAGCGGCATTTGTAGAAGAGGTGTGCACCCGTCTCGCCAACATGTTTGCAAAGCGGGCAAAGTCCACAGTTTTGCCAACCGCGCCGCTCCAATCTGTCGGCTGTCCAAATCCGGTCTTGGATAGCCAACCAAGCAAAAAAACTTGATCTTAGGAGGGGCCCAAGCCTTCCAGATCATAAAGTCCATGGGCGAAAGTGTCAGTCCAAGAAACTGAGCCTTGTAGACGGTGGCCGCGGAGTAGGACCCGTCATTGGCGTGTTTCCAAATAATGTCATCGTCAGTTTGTTGATCCAAGTGTAGGTCATGCACAAGCATCCATAACGTGAAGAATTGGAGGATGTGGGCACCGAAGACGATGGTGTTGCGACCGATCTTAAGAATCCAAGCATCTCCATGGAGGGCCTCACGCACCTTCCAGTTCTTGCGCGTGGAGGCCTCATAAATCAAAGGGGAAATGTCCTTCGGTTTCCGCCCAAGAAGCCATGGGGAATCCCAAAAAGGTGTTTTGGCACCGTTGCCCAAAATGATGGTCATTGAGGCATAGAAGAAGTCCATGTCCTCCTCCGTGCAAGGGTTCCCAAGCCCCATCCAAAGCTTGTTTGGCTCCTTCCATTCATACCATGGCCACCTAAGATGTAAGGCCCGAGCAAACTTGTCAGTGTCTAGAACCCCAAGGCCTCCATACTCCTTGGGGCGGCAAACCACCTTCCAATTCACTTTACATTTGGCACCGGTCGTCTTATCTGATCCAGACCAAAGGAAAGCCCTCTCCAATGTGTTGATGTTGTGAAGAGAGCGTGGTGGCACGATGAGAGGTGTGATGGCATACACTGCTTGTGAGGCAATAACCGATCTGACAAGTGTCGTGCGCCCGATGGTGGTGATGTTCTGGCCGTCCCAGGTGGCAAGCTTGTCGGCCGCCTTGTCTTCAAGGTATTGGAAATCCACAGTCTTGAGCTGCCAGACCGAGAGTGGGAGTCCCAGGTATTTCATCGGGAAGGTGGCTCTAGACACGGGAACGGCACTGAGGACATGATCCAAGTCAACATTGGTACATCTGATTGGCACAACCGAACTCTTGTGGAAGTTGGTGCATAGACCCATGACATCACCGAAACCCTTCAAGATGGTGGTGAGGTTGTCGACGTCGCTTTTGATTGGGGCCATGAAAATAGCTGCGTCATCTGCATATAAGGAGGTTCTCATCATAGCGCCTCGTCCCTGAATCTTATGCAGGAGGCCCTTCCTAGTTGCCAACTCAAGAATTTGGTGAAGCGGGTCAATTGCGAGGACGAATAGCAGCGGCGAGATCGGGTCCCCTTGACGAAATCCACGACCATGATAGATGGGAGGTCCGGGCAGCCCATTGAGCAGGAAACGCGAGGATGAGGAGCAAAGCAGTGCGGCAATCCAGTCACGGAATTTGCTAGGGAAACCCCTACGTTGCAGGAGGTCCAGGATGAATTCCCATTTGACAGAGTCGAAGGCTTTTCTTATGTCAAGCTTGAACAGAAGGGCAGGGGTCTTGCGCTTGTGGAGGCGTCGAGCAAAGTTCCGCACATACATGAAGTTGTCATGGATACTTCTCTTTTTTATGAAGGCGCTTTGGGCGTTGGAGATGAGGGCATCCATATGCGGGGCAAGCCGCAAGGAGAGCACCTTAGCAATGATTTTGGCAATGGCATGGATGAGGCTTATGGGCCTATAATCGGAGATGCCCTCCGCGCCATCCTTCTTGGGCAAGAGCACCACATTGGCGGAGTTCAACCATTGAAGATTGGACGTGTGAAGGGAGTCAAACCGGTGGATGACTCGCATGATATCAGGTTTGACGATGGCCCAACATTTCTTGAAAAAGATACCCGTGAAGCCGTCCGGGCCGGGAGCCTTGCCGCTTGGCATTTCTTTAATGGCGTTCCAAACCTCCTCCTCAGTGATAGTGTCATCCAGGGTGTGAAGGTCGACCGGCTGCACGTTGAGCTCCTCCCAATTGAAGTCAAGGTTGCTCGTGTGCCCCTTCCCCATGACCTCAGAGAAGTGGTCATGGATGATCTTTTCTTTTTCGCCATGGTCAGTAACCCAACCGCTTGCGAGCTTGATGCGGTGGATGTGGTTCTTTCTTCTTAGGGCATTGACTCGGCGGTGGAAGAACTTTGTGTTTGCATCACCCTCCTTGAGGTTAGGGATTCGGGCGCATTGGCTCTTTCTAGCCCTCTGCAGAACTGCCAAACTGATCACCCTACGTTTTAGTCTAGCACGTAGGTCAAGCTCCTCCGGCGATAGGGGGCGCGATTCCTGCACAATGTCCAGCCTTAGGATCACGAGTAGCGCCGCGTGGAAGTGAATGTTCGCTGCTGAGAAGAGTCTTCTACTCCACTCCTTGAGACGTAGCGCGGTCTTCTTGAGCTTGTGATGCAATATGAGATAAGGCTCCGTGTGTGACACGCCCTCGGCCCATGCCTTTTGGACGATGTCATGGAATCCTGGAAGGGAGGTCCAGAAATTTTCAAACTTGAAAGACCGAGGTCTTTTGGGTCCTTTGTCATCAGCAAGCAAGAGAGGGCAGTGGTCGGAGAGGGATAACGACAAGGCGTGCAACACATGGGTGTTGAAGGTGGTGTCCCACTCGGCGTTGCAGAAGAAGGAGTCAAGTTTGCAAAGGGTGGGATTTGTCCTCGCATTGCTCCAGGTGAAACGCCTGTTCTGTAGATGGATCTCCTTGAGCTCGCAAGATTGCAAAGCGGCACGAAAGCGATTGATTCTGCTACGGTTAACATTCTGTTTGTTTTTATCCCTGGCACGGTAGATTTGGTTGAAGTCTCTAGTGGCAAGCCATGCCACTCCCGGAGGTGGCCTCTGGCTAAGCAGCTCCGCAAAGAATGCATCTTTGGAGGCGCTATCGGTGGGCCATAGACGGACGTGATTTTGAAGGAGGAGTCGGAAGCACGAATCCGCACCATAGCAGAGAGACAAAAAGTCGAGGTGGTGATGTCGGAGACATGAAGGAGGCTGTCATCCCATAGCATAAGGATTCCGCCCCTGGTTCCGGTGGCCGGGCGGTGCGCAAAACTCTGAAGCTTGTTTCCACCGAGAGAAGCAACAATGTATCTGTCAACGGTGCTCAACTTAGTCTCTTGGAGACAGACCAAATGACAAGTGGTGTCAGAGATGGTAGCCTTGACAGTTGCTCTACGGTCCGGGCAATTAAGCCCTCTCACATTCCAGCTGAGTGTATTAATAGGCTGTTCTGTCATGGGTGCACAGCAGATGCCCTTTGAATAACATATGAAATAACAATAATCCAAGTCCCAGGTACATGGCCCATGGCCGAACCTGACTAAACACCAACACACACACAATGGGAACACGGTCCCATCTACAAGACCCAAAGCAACTAATGCCTATGCACGAACTGGATACGTGCAAACTAGTAGCAAGTGTAATCCCCTGGAAAGCATCAGGATGGCGTACTAACATAACAAACATGAAGGCCCTAACCCAGAGACTACCTACTCAGGCGATCGCCGGCTGCGATCCCTGGCCATCTTGTTCCAGCCCCACAGAGTCCATAGCCGCTGCACCATCGTGGTCTATCAGCGCGTCCTCAACAGCAGCAATAGCACTATCGTCAAGCTTGAAAAAATTTCTCATGGCCACAATCACTTCAGGGGGGAGCTGCTCCTTGAATCTCTCCGTGAACGCATTCAGGGTCGAAGCGGTGACATCTTCACCATCTTTGGTTATGCCCAGGCTGCGACAAACAAGGCGCTCGGACACCTTTGCAACCGGGGCAGCCGGCGCGCGGTTGGAAGGGCGCCTGATCCAGGGCAGCCACCTCTGCGACAAACACACTTTGTTAACAGAGAGGCCACGCACGCACACGGCAGGCCCGTCGACGAGGGGGGCCAAAGTGGCCGACCGCACAGGGCCCCCAAAATCGGGGGGCCCCGATCGCAGAAAAACTCGGAGGTAAACCGCTTCAGTTTTGTTCCGCGAGTATCGAGTCTCGATGGTTCGACGCTGCTCGACTGTTATGCACAATATGCGCACCGAACCCGGTTGCGACCATCCCGTCCCGCAGCCCCCGCACCCTTCCCCAGTCCTGCTCATGTACGCACACGCCGCCTCTCTCGCATCTTCTCCCATGCTCCCGTGGGACGAATCGATGACCGCTGGTCTGCTGCAGACCGCCGCCAGCGGCCGCTCTCCTCCACTCTAGCCCCAACCGCTATCTGCTCCGCGCTGGCGCCGGCCACCCCAGCCTTCGTGTTGCTGCCTTTGGGCGTTGGCCGTGTCAACCAGTTGCCAACACTACGCCCAGGACTGGCAGCACCTACACAGCCTACAATCACCCACACCTGGCCACTAATCTTGGGTAATTTATTGAACTGAGACAAGAATAGAACTTGCACTGTATAAGTTGATTTCTAAATTGATGCATTTGAAATTGAATTTATTCTGAATTGAAAAATAATTGTGTATATGTATGGATTAAACTCGAATTGATGCATTCATCTTACAGAAAAATAAGACGAGGATGGTTTCTACACATGTGGGAGGCACAGATGAAGCAAGCTATTTATTTGGTATTCTTTTGTATCCATTATTATTATTTGTATCTTTTGTCATGTTTTATCTAGTTTCTTCAATAGTTTCAGTTCTACATATATTATGCAACCGGTAGATTTTTATATGCTTTCTTGTGAGGAAAACTATGGTGTATTTTGGGGATAGTTCTTAAGTTATGTAATTTTTTTAAAAAAATTAGGGCCTCATTTTATGATTCGTCCCGGGGCCTCAAATTCCTGGAGACGGCCCTGGCACACGGTCGACGGATCCACGGACTAGTGCTCGACAGCGGGAGCTGCCGGACAGCAGCGACGGCACACATCGGTCGCGCACGGTGGCACTACAGGACGCCCTGCTCGACAAGGACGCCAGCAGAGAGAGGCATGGCAGGACAGCCATCACTCGCTAATGAATCTAAGCTCTGCCCGGCCCTTTCTCCTTATCGTGTTGTGGTGGCAGATGCTGATGATCCAGGTGATATAGCAGTACGTGCGATATCAATGTGGTTTACGAGAGGACCACAGGCAGCGGTGCCAATGCCGCACTGGCCTCTGGCGTACGTGCGGCGGTGCCGGATTTAATTGTACCTGCTCTGCTCTGTGAGGCAGATCGGCGGCATGGCACGAGTCGAGTCCTTAACGGTTTGTGCGTTGGTGGCGACTGGTTTTCCTGCTCAGCTGGTGGAATTTGTTGATTCCACGACACAACTTGAACAACATGAGTGAAAAGAAGAGGAGGGCCAACCGGTGAACCGGAAAATAATCAAACGGCCTAAGAATTTGTCTCGCCTAGAAATAGAATAGCTTCACATGGAATGGAACACGCTGCACCTGCACGCACCAGGGAAAAGAGGTGCTCCGCTGCACATCCACAAGGAACCCACGCAGCAGACACACCAAAAAGCCACCGCCACAAGTTGATCTGCTGTAGAGTGAACTGCTTGCGATGCATAGTTGAACAAGCAGACATCTGCAGAATTGAATTGCTCTCCGGACCACACGTAGTACGTTTAAACGCTATTATAATCAACCGGTGGTCATCTTCTTACAGACAGTTTTGTGGGTGTGATTAGTTAATGTGGAGGTGCTGGCGAGATCCTTGGCAAACCCCCGGCAGCTAGCCCTGACCACAGGTTGTTTTTCCATGTGCACCACAAAGGGAAATAACGTAGTACTACAACTAGTGTACGTGCATCTAGATGTGGCCGCGACTTATTTGCAAGGTTAATACTGGTACTACTACGTACAGCGGCAACGACAAGGAAGGTGGTGGTCCATGTAGTAGTATTTAGAGTGAGGCCAACACTCTACAGGGGCTGCCTGCCTACTTGCTCCATGTCTTCCAGCATGTCATATGCCAAAAATATGTCCGTCCAAATATGTCCAAGTGTGTCTTCGTTGTTTTCAGAATCTCTTGAATTAATACGCGTCGGGTCTTAAGAACAAGGACCACTAGTGTACTGTACCTAAAATCTTGAAATTCGTGGAGACCAGCCGTGATTAGTTTAGATATCACTAGGAGCAGCAGTGAGCTTTCCAGGGCTAACTATCGTGGCCTTGTAAGGAATATCCTTGGCACGAAACCTAAGCCACAGGTTGTTTCCTGGCATGTAGTAGGGCAAATTTTATCGGTGAAAAGAGCAAAGTGCAAGTGTGTGCATGTGCACTCAAAGTGTGTACGTGCAACTAGACATGACCAACTGTATAATTTATACTGAGATTCAGATGTGCTTGCATTGTCACTGCTACAAGCCAAGGCCTACGGTGTCAACTGTCGCGTGTATGTCCTCTAAAATAAAATAACTGACGTTAGAGCAACTTCAACGCGCCGACCCAAATGAACACGTATTTTGTCCGTTTTTTATCCGTTAGGATTCGCCGCCCGCTCGTCGTTCGTCCCCTTTTGCGTTTGGGACGGTATTGCGCCTAACACTTAGACCCATTTTCGCCCTCGCGGTCGGCCTACCATGGTTTTTCAAACATAATTCAAACAAATACAAACATTTTACATAGTTTCACAACCAAACAAAATATATCATAGTTCACAAGCCAAACAATATATCATAGTTTACAAGCCAAATAAAAATTAAATTGTCTCAAATATATTTTTAAAAAAGATACATCTATTGGTAGCCTACGTGCGCCCGCATATGCTCAACCAAATCATTTTGCAGCTGAATGTGAGTTTCTCAATCACGCATTTAATGATGATATTGGGTGAACTGTGCAAACGTTGCCGCTCCTCCATGCTCATGCACAACATTGTCACCCTGAAACTGAAAACGTTGGTCATGGATACATTCTGGACGCTCATCCTCCACGATCATATTGTGCATGATCACACAAGCAGTCGTCACCTCCTACAACTTCTTGGTACTCCAAATTCTAGCAGGATACCAAAGGATGTCCCATCGAGATTGCAGAATACCAAAGGCACGCTCCACATTCTTCGAAGCACTCTCTTGCTCTTGTGCAAATCTATTCCTCTTTTCTCATATAGGGTTGGAGATTGTCTTCACAAGAATAGTCCACTGAGGATAGATACCGTCAGCTAGGTCGTATCCTTTGTTGTAGTTGTGGCCATTGATGTGAACATTCACCTACGAGCAATTGCTTTCGTCAAGCCTTGCAAACACCGGAGAGCGATGAAACACATTGATATCATTGTGAGACCGACTATGTCGAAGAAAGAGTGCCCCCGATTCGACCGTACACTAATCATACACGCAAACGTGTACAGTCAAGATCAAGGACTCACGGGAAGATATCACAACACAACTCTAAACAAAAAAGAAAGACATACAAGCTTCATATTACAAGCCAGGGGCCTCGAGGGCTCGAATACAAAAGCTCGATACACAAGCGAGTCAACGGAAGCAACAATATCTGACTACAGACATAAGTTAAACAAGTTTTGCCTTAAAAAGGCTAGCACAAACATCAACGATCGAAGAGGCGAGGCCTCCTGCCTGGGACCTCCTAACTACTCCTGGTCGTCGGCGGTCTTCACGTAGCAGCATCCATCGGCGATGGCATCTGGCTCCAGGGATCCACCATCTGGTTGCATCAACCGGAAAGAAGAAAGAAGGGGGAAAAGGGGAAGCAAAGCAACCGTGAGTACTCATCCAAAGTACTCGCAAGCATCAGATCTATACTAAGTATGCACTGGTATCAAATGGAAGGTTTGTATATGTGGACTGAACTGCAGAATGCCAGAATAGAGGGGGAAGGCCTAGCCTATTGAAGACTAGCATCTTCAAGCAGCTCCGAGCATTTTGCAACATATAGAAGAGTAAAGAATAGCAGTTTATATTTAACAAGCATGTTGTAACATTAATGCCCAGAGATCCTTCCTCGACTCCCTGCGAGAAAGCAATCCCGGAGCCACATATCTCAAGTATCCATTTTTGTTGTATAAGATCAGGATATAAGTCTGAACGTCCATTACCGTGGACACGGTATTCGAATATATAACTTCCCTGTAGGGGTGCACCACGTTACCCAACACGCTCGATCACTCTGGTCGGACACACCTTTCTGGGGTCAATGCCCGCCCTCGGAAGATCAACACGTCGTAGCCCGACCTAGGCTCAGCAGAGAGGTCCCCGTCGGTCTACATCCTAAGCACTCCGGGGTCTTGGGCCCATCGCCCGCAGCACTCCGGGTCGTTGCGTGCAGGGTGAATACCAGCACCGCCTCGGATGGCCAGCACGATCCGACCGTGCCGCACTGCTGAACTGGACGTCTGGCAAAGCTTCGGCTGATACTGCACCGTCGAGGCCCATATCTATTTTCGCGTGGTGGTTAGTGCGTAAAGGCAAGAGGCCAACTCAGAGCAAATACCCAAACCATAGTGTATTATTAGCTTGCGGAGATGAGCAGAGACTCACGATCGAAGGTGACCCCGTCGCCCCGTCTCGTGGACTTACGACAAGGGCCTAGAATGCCCGATCGTGCCACGTAACCATCTTGCGGGTGCTCTCCGGGCCCGCCCGACTTTCACCAAGGTATCAAGTAAAGTCAAGGTAACCGTGTGTCCAAACATCAAGGGGAAAACCCGAGGAATCACCCACGGAGGATTCCACTCAATGTAATCATCAAGGTGAACGTAAGAGGGACCACCCTCGAGGTTCACACTTGAGGTGTTGAACGACAGAGCCGTATCGAGATTGGTGAAGGAGGAAATCGCCCTTGATGACCACGACCGAATAGCTACACTACAGAATTATCATCAGGAGTGCATTATGAGGGATCACCCTCGGCACTCGATAGTAGCTCTGCAGAGTCGAGCAACTAAAAGGGCGTGATGTGATGTGAGGTGTCGGGCTCTGGTCATCGATCACGTCGATCGAGGCGTCGATGATGAAGCAGGGGCAACAAGGACAAGTGGGGGTCACTGACGGATCACTAGCCAACCTATACTAAGCAGTTTAGGATAACCAGGTAGGTAACAATAAGCAGGCTATGCATCAGAATAGGAGAAAACAATAACAATAGCAAAATCTAATGCAAGCATGAGATAATAGAATGGGCGATATCGGGATAATCAAAGGGGGGGCTTGCCCGGTTGCTCAAACAAGAAGGAGGGTCGTCGTCGACGTATTCGATCTCAGGGGCATCAGCAGCGGTCTCGAGGTCTACCGGAGAAGAAGAGGGGGAAGAAATAGTAAATACATGCAAACATAAGCATAACAAGGCAATAAACAGGGCTAGAGGTGTTCGAACGCGGTGCTACGATACTAACGAAGGGGGGAAACATCCGGGAAAGTTTTCCCGGTTCCGGACGTCTGTCAGACAGATGAACCGGAGGGGAAAAGTTCAACATTTGCTATGCTAGGGACGTGTGGCGGATGAATGGGCCGTGTATTCGGATTCGTCTCGTTGTTCTGAGCAACTTGCATGTAGAAAACTTTTTCATCCAAGCTACGGTTTAATTTCTATCAATTTTCAAAGTTTTATATCTAAAATTAATTTTAATACGAAAATAAATGCTAAAATGCTAGGCGCACCCAGCACAGTGTACACAAGAGTGTACCTAGTGGCTGAAAGGTGGGCCAGGGGGACCCAGTTGACCAGTCAACATTTGACTGGTTAATAGGGGTGGGACCCCCTGTCATGCACTCATTCAGCTAATTACGAATTAGTTAGACTAACTAAGTAATTAGTTTAATTAAACCATTTTAATTAAGTTAATTAATTAACTAACTAACTAATTATATATATATATATATATATATATATATATATATTACTCTTTTTTTGAAAGAGGGGCGTGGAGCCCGTGTGTAAGTGGCCCAGGGGCCCTTGGCCGGGTTAGCGGCTAAATGGGGCGGAGCCCCGGGTATGCGGGCACTGCCCACCCGAGCGATGGGTGGGGTCGGGCGGGCGCCGGCCGGAACAGGGCTGCGGGCCGGAGGGGAGGTGGCTGGCGGCAGCAGCGCCAGGGGAGACGGCGTGGGCGGCACAGCGGCCGGGGGAGGCGCTGCGGACGCGCGAGCATGGCCCAGGGGCGACAAGGCGCGGGTGACGCGCGAGGTTCAGAGGCCTGGGTCGAGACGGCCATAGCGCCACAGAGGCGCGGCGTGGGACCGCCAAAACTACGGTGGATTGAGGGGGCGAGCAAAGGGAATGGGAAGGGGAGCTCACTGCGATGTTGAAGGCGAGCTCGAGGAAGACAGGGAGCTCGGGACGGCGCGGATCGAACGGCGGTGTTCTTCGGTGCGTGAGGTTGAAGATGAAGGCGAGGAGCCTGATGCAGGGGCGTCTATGTCCAACGAGTGGCCGCAAGCGACGAACAGGACGACGACGAAGCTCCAGGACCTCCTAGCGGGGCTCGGGAAGGAGGGTGGCCGTGGCTATGCCAAAGCCATGGCGACGACTGTGGCGATTTGGCGCGGGGAAAGAAAAGCGAGCGGGGGGGATTGGGGATGAGTGGGGACTAGGGTTTCCAAGGGGAGACAGGAGTTGGCCTTATCCTCGTCGGGGCAACGCGAGATGGGCGACGCGTGGAGATCGGAGACGTGTGCGGGCGTGCGTGCTCCACCGTGACGTGGGTGAACAGGAGGTTGTGGATGATCTTAGGCGGGCTGGCCGGCCTGGCTGGGGTGGCTAGTTGGCTGGGCTAAGGCCCGGCGAGGGGGGGGGGGGCTCCTGTTCTTTTTATATTTTCTATTTATTTTTCTCTTCCTGCAAATTGCTAGGCCACATAAAGACTTTTGTAAAATATGGAATTGTGCCACATAATTACCTGACAATATTTAGAGCGGCCATAAAGAGGTTTGGTGAAATGATAAAACACTTTGAATAATTTTATTATTTAAAAGGCATTTAATTAATTGTTTTAGCTACTGTTTTATTCATTTTGGAACACTTAAACCTTTTATTAAAAAGTGGGTTCTTCACCAATAATACTTATGTCATATTTGCCACATTTTGCACATTTTATTTTGCATGTTTGAGAAATTAGAATTTTGGATCTTAATTTGAATTAGGCCTTGGATCAACAAGAGGATTAGCAACAGTAATGTGATGACCTGGCATCATTAGTAGGGGATTACTGTAGTTTAAGTATCCGGGCGTCACAATTCTCCCCCACTACAAGAAATCTCGTCCCGAGATTTAAGGGTTGGAATAAGGGGGGAAGACTCGGGAAGGACGGAGCTCAACACAAAATAAATACCTCAACATGGCATAGAGGCATCTCTCGAGTTGAAATTCAAGAAAATCATCGAGAGGAAGGTAAGAAGATGCAATAAGAAGCTTCAACAAGGTAGGCAATCGTTTGTTGCCTGAAATAGAGAGTGAATGGGGTCCAGAGCAATGGGAATATTGCGTCCGATACCAGAATAGATCACTAGGAATGTGGCTCGTGGATTACATACGAAGCCAAGCGCGAGGAATAACTTAGAAAGCAGGGATGTATAGGAGAGTCAGGTTTCGATCCTGTGGAACTGTGGGTTATGGGCCCACCATGTGGGCTAAAAACAGGAAGGGTGCTAACATTTTGTACGGTCATGATAGTAAGGCAGGTTAGAGGATAGTCTGTCAGTTATGTTGGCAACAATGCTGGTACCAAGGGCAAGGGACAAAGAGAACCATTTTCCTGCTCGTTAAGACGAGGCGGACCAATAGGCAAATTTCTCGTCCATCGGCGGCTACCAGAATGTCATCAACAATAGTAACAAGGTCTTACTGACAGAGAATGTACACCGAGGTATTTACATAAGCAGAGAATTATCACTGCTTAGGTATGATAGGTTACAAGAAAGGTTGAACAAAACAATGAAAAGGAAAGTGTAGACTCGAATCAGTTATCGGTGTTCTCGAGTGTCTAAATACTCAGAACCCGTGGAAAACTGGAATCAGCGAGAAATAATAGTTGATCAAGAACTCATAAGAAGTTATGTAGTTCCATGATATTCTCGAGATACCAGAGGGTAATACTCAAGGGTATAGCAGAATAGAGGTTGGACGGGTGAAATGATCTACAGAAGACAAGTACTTCCACTTGTCCGAGAAATGAAATCAAAGAAGAACAATCATGGTTGGAACCACGGTTGTGAAGGTGCAAGCATAGATACGAGACAAACTTATCACAAGAGGATTATTATTATAACAAGAAGCTTCCATGATAAGTTCCACATCGGGTCCATGGGCATGAACACAAATGTTCAATGTCGACTCCCACTTCTCTAATGCACAAATTTCCATTCACTTCTCACCTTCTAAGAAGTTGTAGCGTTGAAATTTTACCTGGCGAAAGCCAATAGAGTATAACCCGCATAACTTTTGAGTTCACCCGGATTTAGCGAAGACATAGATTCAACCCATCGGGGCATCTTAGAAACAAATTCCACAAACTTTAGGAATAAATAACTCAAGCCCGGAAGCAGAGCATGGTAGAGGAAGCAGAAGATACAATTTACCAAAGGCATTATGTATCCGAGGAAAAGCTCACAAGGTTACTGTATATGAAGGACGTTGTCGGATAGAACCCCACAAAGGATCTGGTGGTTCACAAGGGATCTGATGTGAGCATCAATACTCAACCAGAAGTAGAAAGAATGCAAGGATATCAGATTATAGAAGCAACTGACTAATTCAGAGTTGAAATGCAAAAGGAATTATGATTTCCAAAATCAAGGGATCAAAAGCAAACGCTCTGACCAAGGATGGTTAAGTTGAATAGACTTAGGGCACAATCGATGGCAATCTGATTGGCCGAGAACCAGCTCATGTTCGGGAAGACGTCTGAGCCGGAAAGATAATCTATAAGGATCAACTGATGATTGCGACATAGACATATCAAATCGAAAGACTCAAGATGATAATGACAAAGGACGTCAATGGATACTGCTAGGCATATGGAATTAATCAGAGTGTAGGCAGGTAAGACTTCCTAGAGCAATAGGCGACAGAGGTCATCGAAAGCTCGGGATTGTATTACCAAGTATCTTACGAAGCATAAGAATAACTAGGGCGAATGGATACTCGATAAGAGCGATTAATTAACCGAAGGGGTATTCATGCGGCAAGGACTGCAGGGCAGTAAGCATAAAGGATCCTCGCAACATCGAAGAGTATTTCAGGACATCTTGTAATAACAAAAGCAACTGGGGATGAAGGTATGAACGACAACATAGGTAGTTACGCATAAGGATTTATCGGTGGTAGAGATCGCAATGTGAAGGGTACAAGGGACTCGGTAAAACATCAGAGAGTGTCTTCAGAATCTTTTGATGCACCAAGTAATCATCGGCTCTCCGGGAGAAACTATTTACGAGAACCTAAAGTTAGAGTTAGCAAAATCATTTAATCCGAATTGAAGAGAGACCAGAATCCCAGAGTATAGACGAGGAGTAAAAGATCCTAATACCACCCAAATGGCGATGTGGGCCCGTAAGCCACACAGCCATGTTAGTAAAACAGTTTTTCAAAGACTAGACTCAACTTCGGCCAAGGTGTTGGAAAGGGGGATCCTACAGGCAGTCGGCTCTGATACCAACTTGTGACGCCCCTGATTCGACTGTACACTAATCATACACGCAAACGTGTACAATCAAGATCAAGGACTCACGGGAAGATATCACAACACAACTCTAAACACAAAAGAAAGACATACAAGCTTCATATTACAAGCCAGGGGCCTCAAGGGCTTGAATACAAAAGCTCGATACACAAGCGAGTCAGCGAAAGCAACAATATCTGAGTACAGACATGAGTTAAACAAGTTTAGCCTTAAGAAGGCTAGCACAAACATCAACGATCGAAGAGGCAAGGCCTCCTACCTGGGACCTCCTAACTACTCCTGGTCGTCGGCGGTCTTCACGTAGCAGCATCCATCGGAGATGGCATCTAGCTCCAGGGATCCACCATCTGGTTGCATCAACCGGGAAGAAGAAAGAAGGAGGAAAAGGGGAAGCAAAGCAACCGTGAGTACTCATCCAAAGTACTCGCAAGCATCAGATCTATACTAAGTATGCACTGGTATCAAATGGAAGGTTTGTATATGTGGACTGAACTGCAGAATGCCAGAATAGAGGGGAAGGCCTTACCTATTGAAGACTAGCATCTTCAAGCAGCTCCGAGCATCTTGCAGCATATAGAAGAGTAAAGAATAGCAGTTTGTATTTAACAAGCATGTTGTAACATTAATGCCTAGAGATCCTTCCTCGACTCCCTGCGAGAAATCAATCCCGGAGCCACATATCTCAAGTATCCATTTTTGTTGTATAAGATCAGGATATAAGTCTGAACATCCATTACCGTGGACACGGTATTCAAATATATAAATTTCCTGCAGGGGTGCACCACGTTACCCAACACGCTCGATCACTCTGGCTGGACACACCTTTCTGGGGTCAATGCCCGCCCTCGGAAGATCAACATGTCGTAGCCAGACCTAGGCTCAGCAGAGAGGTCCCCGCCGGTCTACATCCTAAGCACTCCGGGGTCTTGGGCCCATCGCCCGCAGCACTCCGGGTCGTTGCAGGGTGAATACCAGCACCGCCTCGGATGGCCAGCACGATACGACCGTGCCGCACTACTGAACTGGACGTCTGACAAAGCTTCGGCTAATACTGCGACGTCGAGGCCCATATCTATTCTCGCGTGGTGGTTAGTGCGTAAAGGCCAGAGGTCAACTCAGAACAAATACCCAAACCATAGTGTATTATTAGCTTGCGGAGACGAGCAGAAACTCACGGTCGAAAGTGACCCCGTCGCCCCGTCTCGTGGACTTACGACAAGGGCCTAAAATGCCCGGCCGTGCCACGTAACCATCTTGCGGGTGCTCTCTGGGCCCGCCCGACTTTCACCAAGGTCTCAAGGAAAGTCAAGGTAACCGTGTGTCCAAACATCAAGGGGAAAACCCGAGGAATCACCCACGGAGGATTCCACTCAATGTGATCATCAAGGTGAACGTAAGAGGGACCACCCTCGAGGTTCACACTTGAGGTGTTGAATGACAGAGCCATATCGAGAATGGTGAAGGAGGAAATCGCCCTCGATGACCACGACCGAATAGCTACACTACAGAATTATCATCAGGAGTGCATTATGAGGGATCACCCTCGGCACTCGATAGTAGCTCTGCAGAGTCGAGCAACTAAAGGGGCGTGATGTGATGTGAGGTGTCGGGCTCTGGTCGTCGATCACGTCGATCGAGGCGTCGATGATGAAGCAAGGGCAACAAGGACAAGTGGGGGTCACTGACGGATCACTAGCCAACCTATACTAAGCAGTTTAGGATAACCAGGTAGGTAACAATAAGCAGGTATAAAAGCAGGCTAGGAGTAAACAATAACAATAGCAAAATCTAATGCAAGCATGAGATAATAGAATGGGCGATATCGGGATGATCAAAGGGGGGGGGGGCTTTCCCGGTTGCTCAAACAAGAAGGAGGGTCGTCGTCGACGTATTCGATCTCAGGGGCATCAGCAGCGGTCTCGAGGTCTACCGGAGAACAAGAGGGGGAAGAAACAGTAAATACATGCAAACATAAGCATAACAATGCAATAAACAGGGCTAGAGGTGTCCGAACGCGGTGCTACGATACTAACGACGGGGGGAAACATCCGGGAAAGTTTTCCCGGTTCCGGACGTCTGTCAGACAGATGAACCGGAGGGAAAAAGTTCAACATTTGCTATGCTAGGGACGTGTGGCGGATGAATGGACCGCGTGTTTAGATTCGTCTCGTCGTTCTGAGCAACTTTCATGTAGAAAACTTTTTCATCCGAGCTACGGTTTAATTTCTATTAATTTTCAAAGTTTTATTAATTATCTGAAATTAATTTTAATACGAAAATAAATGCTAAAATGCTAGGGGCACCCAGCACAGTGTACACAAGAGTGTACCAGTGGCTGACAGGTGGGCCAGGGGGACCCAGTTGACCAGTCAACATTTGACTGGTCAACAGGGGTGGGACCCCCTGTCATGCACTCATTCAGCTAATTACGAATTAGTTAGACTAACTAAGTAATTAGTTTAATTAAACCATTTTAATTAAGTTAATTAATTAACTAACTAATTAATATATATATATATATATATATATTACTCTTTTTTTTGAAAGAGGGGCGTGGAGCCCGTGTGTAAGTGGCCCAGGGGCCCTTGGCCGGGTTAGCGGCTAAACGGGGCGGAGCCCCGGGTATGCGGGCGCTGCCCACCCGAGCGATGGGTGGGGGAAGCCGGGAACGGGCGCCGGCGGCGAGGGGTCGCGCGGGCACCGGTCAGAACAGGGCTGCGGGCCGGAGGGGAGGTGGCCGGCGGCAGCAGCGCCAGGGGAGACGGCGTGGGCGGCACAACGGCAGGGGGAGGCGCTGCGGACGCGCGAGCGTGGCCCAGGGGCGACAAGGCGCGGGCGACGCGCGAGGTTCAGAGGCCTGGGTCGAGACGGCTATAGCGCCGTAGAGGCGCGGCGTGAGACCGCCAAAACTACGGTGGATTGAGGGGGCGAGCAAAGGGAATGGGAAGGGGAGCTCACTGCGATGTTGAAGGCAAGCTCGAGGAAGACAGGGAGCTCGGGACGGCGCGGATCGAATGGCGGTGTTCTTCGGTGCGTGAGGTTGAAGATGAAGGCGAGGAGCCTGATGCAGGGGCGTCTAGGTCCAACGAGTGGCCGCAAGCGACGAACAGGACGACGACGAAGCTCCAGGACCTCCTAGCGGGGCTCGGGGAGGAGGGTGGCCGCGGCTATGCCAAAGCCACGGCGACGACTGTGGCGATTTGGCGCGGGGAAAGAAAAGCGAGCGGGGGGGATTGGGGATGAGGGGGGACTAGGGTTTCCAAGGGGAGACAGAAGTTGGCCTTATCCTCGTCGGGGCATCGCGAGATGGGCGACGCGTGGAGATCGGAGACGTGTGCGGGCGTGCGTGCTCCACCGTGACGTGGGTGAACAGGAGGTTGGGGATGATCTTAGGCGGGCTGGCCGGCCTGGCTGGGGTGGCCAGTTGGCTGGGCCATGGCCCGGCGAGGAGGGGGGCTCCTGTTCTTTTTATATTTTCTATTGTTTTTCTCTTCCTGCAAATTGCTAGGCCACATAAAGACTTTTGTAAAATATGGAATTGTGCCACATAATTATCTTACAATATTTAGAGCGACCATAAAGAGGTTTGATGAAATGATAAAACACTTTGAATAATTTTATTATTTAAAAGGCATTTAATTAATTGTTTTAGCTACAGTTTTATTCATTTTGGAACACTTAAACCTTTTATTAAAAATTGGGTTCTTCACCAATAATACTTATGACATATTTGCCACAGTTTGCACATTTTATTTTGCATGTTTGAGAAATTAGAATTTTGGATCTTAATTTGAATTAGGCCTTGGATCAACAGGAGGATTAGCAACAGTAATGTGATGACCTGACATCATTAGTAGGGGATTACTGTAGTTTAAGTATCCGGGCGTCACATGAAGTAGAGCCAAATACTGCGAGACATATTCGGATAGGAGTATGCACTTTACTTTTGGCTCGATGAAACTGTAGAAATGATATGGTTTTGAACATGCAAACTCGTATGAACCATTTGCAGGTTATTTATAGTGCCACTACTTGGATTCGTACGTGGTCATTACTCACTCCTGCGAAAGCCAGGGAACCTTTGGTTACTGGGTTTACCCGATGGGAGATGGTATCTCGTGATATCTACAACCTGTTTGGATGGTGGTCTAGTAATAGGCTAGGTGTTTAGTCATCTCGTCTTATTTTTTCCGGTTGTTGCAACTTCTACCTTCTTTTGTTATTTTTTTAGCTCTGAGCGAGCTTGTACTAGACCACGAACCTTTCAGATACTTTGCTTAATAAAAGGGATGCATACATCATTCTGATGCAGAGGACGGAGTGATTCTCCTTTACTAAAAAGACTAATAAAAATAGAAACCACTTTCCATCTAATAGAAGACGTTTTCCATCAAATAGAAAACACAACCCGTTGCGCCCATAGTTATTCGTGGCTTTTGATTGGCCTGGTGGACGCCAGGAGTCCCGCAAGCCTCCCGCAACTTTGCTTCTGGTTTCCGGGAATTTGAACACGTGTGCGTGTCCGCAGACGTATCTAGCACCACAATGGATGGAAAAAATGGTTCAGAGGCCATGATCCGAACATTTGCGAGCGATTTGAGAGACATTGTTGAGATGCTCTTACTTCCTACAAAATCCAACATTTCCAAAACATTGTGTATTGACTAGTCCAACAACCAACTAGATATTTGATTTAGGGAAAATAATAGAGCCCATCTTAATGGACGTCAATATCTTGTTAACGTTCTCAGGGGACAAAATTCAGTGTTTTGACCCTTTGGGAAAAGTTAAGCAAGATACGACCCCGGTTTGGAAAAAAATCAGTACCTGGGCATGTTCCTACCGTCGGGGTCGATGGCGGTTGGGTATAACTACCTACCGTCGGGGTCAATGGCGGTTGGGTATAACTACCTACCGTCGGGGTCGATGGCGGTTGGGTATAACTACCTACCGTCGAGGCCCCTGGCAGTAGGGTGAACGACAGTCACCGTCATCTAGTGGGTGGGGCTGACGTGGACTAACGTGCTACCGCTAGGCACGAGGGGCGGTAGGTAGGTAAACCCTACCGCCAGCGTGGCTGGCGGTAGGGAGGAACCCCCCTAAACCCCCAAACCCCATATTGTATCTAGGGAGGGGAAATTGTGCAGTAGGTAGTGCAACCATACCACCACCCGTCCCGATGGTACCGCCAACTATACATGGCCATCCCTTGGGCCGGGCTGGGCCGGGCTTGACCAAGCCCGACACAGAAATCCAAGGCCTAGGCTCGGCCCGTGAACGTAAAAGCCCGCTGGGCCTCTTTGTTAACTCGCAAATATGATGGGCCCGAGCCCGACCCGGCCCGGCCTTCGGGCTCAATATCTAGACCCAGGCCCGGCCCGTGAGCAACGTCGGGCCGGGCATTTTCGGGCCGGGTTGGGTCGGGCCGATAGGGTCGGGCAGCCCATGGCTAGGTCTACCGCCGACCAGCCCAGCGGTAGGAAAGCATACATATTGTATCTGGAACTTAATAAATTTTTACGGTAGGGTGTGCAAGCCTACCGTCGGTGACTACAGTGTCGGAATCTGCGCTCCGGGGACACAAGAGGTTCTAACTCTGGGGTGTGCTCGTTCCTACCGCCCTACTCCTTCTTGCTACAAACCATGGTGACGTGACGGCGAGAGCGAGCTAGCGCGGGTAGGCCAGAGATACAGTAGTTACCCAGGTTTGGGCCACCTTGCAGTGTAAAACCCTACTCCTGATTTGTTTTTGGATTGCACTAGCAAGGAAGAATCCGAGTACCAGGGTTGTGGGGGGTCTATTCTTTGCTAAGGCGGCACCCTGCCCTCTTTTATACTTGCCATGGTCCTCCTCCCTCGAAAACATTGGCGAGAAGGGTTACCACACAACGACAAATTGAAGGGGGGCAGGGGCGCAGTTTATCCTGACAAAAGGCAGTCTTTGTCTGCAAAGCCGCCGTCCATGACGCGCCGGTGGGATCGGTGATGATCTCCGCCTAGCGCGCCCGTCGTCTTGGTCCTCTTGCACCGATAAAGCAACCTTTGGGGATTGCTTTGGGAACTAGTGGCTGGCCTTGCTCCCTTAGCACGAAAGAGGAAAGCATCCTCATCCGCGCCTGCTGGCACGACCTCTGGCATCGCTCGTCATCGCACGCGTCACCCACGTGAAGACTCAGGGCCGTGTGACCGGGCTTTAGCAGCTCTTGACTTGCTCGCCTTTGAGTGGGGCCTCGGGAGTCCGCCTTCCGAGAGGGCTTCTCGAGGCTCCTGGTGGCGCCTCCAATCCGCATGGGCGCCTGCTGATGCGTGCCTCGTGAGGCAAGGGCCTCGCGAGGAGTCTTGCTCATGAAGCTCGGTGGTGGGCCATGTGCTGGGCCCAAGATTCGCGGCGCGCACTGGCCACAAGCAGACGTCCCTGGGTACCCCTAGTCCCATGGGCCTGACAGTAGCCCCCGGGCCCGCAGCGCGTGTGTCTCCGCCCGTTAAGAGATGAAACTATGCGGGCCCCAACCGCCTGTGGGCTAGGCTCAGCGTGTGGCGCACAATGGGATGTGGGGCGCCCCCACTTCTCCCAGGACGCCTCGGCAACTGCCTAGGCTGACATAAAGCCTACCCGTGCATAGCGCGAGGACATCATTGCCTTCCTAGGCACGCTCCCGTCTTCTTGTGCTTTCCTTCTCGCACACGAGCCTCCTTTTTGCCAGACCTTCATCATTCTTGGTCTCCATCGCATTGCCATGGTGTCCCCTGGAAAGAAAAGAGGGACGACGACAGCGGCGGTCGGGGAGACGACGCCAGAGCCAGCCTTGGGCAGGTCTACGGTTGTCAATGCTGAGGGGCTCCGCAAAGTCCTTCCAATGACCACGGCTGCCTCCAATGAATGGGGGACCACCCAAATCTGGCCGGCCTCGAGCCCTTCCTCGGAGCTCGATGTCACCACTATCTCCATCCACCTCCCCGCACTCTTCTTTGGCTTATTGCCATCGTTCTCGGACTTCTTCGACGCTGTGCTTTCCCACTACCAGGTCCACGCGTTGCACCTTGCACTGAAATCCATTCTCCTCCTCTCGGCTTTCGCCTTTTCACAGGTGTGCCTCCCTCGATAGTTCTACTGCGCCACTTCATCAACCTGCGGTTGACCGCGACGGACCAACGCTACGAGTTTGTCTCACTTTGCACTGTGGGCGAGACGGCGAACAAAGGCATTAGCATGGAACACACCCGTGAGGAGAGTCTTTCAGGTGACAGTGCGTGTACATGGATGCCGCATAGTTCAGCCCCCTGCTGCAAACGCCGACGTCCCTGATAGCGAGGAGCTCAGGGTGGGGGCAAGAAAGGCTCACCGACCCGAGGCTGACATGAGTGTGGAAGAGGTTGGCCGATCTAAGGATGCTGGGAGTTACGATGGTTACGGTCATGAGGGAGTTCCTTCGCCGGCGCATCGCCCACTTTCAAACGTCACTCCCACCCAATGTGGGCCTTCACTGGCCCGACAGACCCGATGCAGCTCACGACGTGTGCCCTGCCGCCGGAGGTGCTGAGCGAGGTGCTCTACCTACTGACTAGCAAGGAAATGGGCGAGCCTCCTGAGGCGGGGGTAACTCTGTATCGCTATCGAAGCAAGGATGCGTTTTTCAATGCAATGCCACATTTTGACCAGCAGGGGCTGTGATACGTCTCCAACGTATCTATAATTTATGAAGTATTCATGCCATGTTTACAATAATTTTATATGGTTTTGGTATGATTTGCATGGAACTAACCCGGACTAACGATATTTTCAGCAGAACTACCCTAGTGTTGTTTTTTGTGCAGAAATGAAAGTTCTCCAAACACCGCGAAACTTTTTGTGGATCTTTTAATGAATAGAAGACTACCAATGGGCCAGAGCAGCACCTGGGGGGTGCCACGAGGGGGGCACAACCCACCAGGGCGCGCCTGGGACCCCATGCGCGCCCCGGTGGGTTGTGCCCATCTCGGTGGCCTCCCGCACCCCCTCTTCGCCCTATAAATTCTCAAATATTCCAAAAAACCTCATGGAGAACCTAGATCGGAAGTTCCGCCGCCACAAGCCTCTGTAACCACCGAAAATCAACCGGGAGCCCGTTCTGGCACCCTGCCAGAGGGGGAATCATCACTGATGGCCATCTTCATCATCCTGGCGGCCACCACAATGAGGCGGGAGTAGTCCACCCTCAGGGCTGAGGGTTTGTACCAACAGCTATGTGTTTAATCTCTCTCGTGCGTGATCTCGAGATGTCACGATCTTGATATATCATGGGCTTTGTTAACATAGATGGATCAAATGATGTTTCTACTGTCTCTACTCTTGTTGTGATGAATTGAATCTTTACCCTTTGAAGTTTTGTCATGTCAGATTGAATGTTCAGATTTGAGAACACATGATGTATGTCTTGCGCTATGAATACTCGAGGTGAGAATGGGGTATCATATTGATTCACTTGATGTATGTTATGGCACTCAACTTGCGGATTCCCGCGGTGACACTGTGGTAATCTATGCATAGGGGTTGATGCACATTTTTATTATCTTTTCTCCGATAGAAACTTTGGGGTCCCCTTGTAGTTCTTTGTGTGGATTGAATATTATGATCATGAAGTTGTTTGATGCATATCGTAGAATGAACTCACGTATTCTTGTGGTGACATTGGAGTATCTAGGTGACATTAGAGTTGGTTGATGTGTGTCATATGGTGTTATTTTAGTACAAACTCTTGGCTAGATAGATCGGAAAGAATAGCTTTGTGTTATTTTAGTATGAACTCTAGGATAGATTGATCAAAAATAATAGCTTTGAGGTGGTTTCGTACCCTACAAACAATTTCTATCTTTTGTTCACTAATAGGAACTCGGGAGTGATTCTTTATTGCACTTTGAGGGATAATCATATGATCCAACTATGTTAGCAGTGTTAAGAGATTGCACTAGTGCAAGTATGCACCCTAGGCCTCATTTTCCATCATTGCAATACCGTTTGTGCTCCATTTTACTATTTAACACCTTGCTATTTTTTATTGTTCGCACTACAAAAACTCATATCTACTATCCATACAATACTTTTATCACCATCTCTTCGCCGAACTAGTGCACCTATACAATTTTCCATTGTATTGGGTGTGTTGGGGACACAAGAGATTTCTTGTATTTGATTGCAGGGTTGCTTGAGAGAGACTATCTTCATCCTACGCCTCCCACAGATTGATAAAACTTAGGTCATCCACTTGAGGGAAAATTGCTACTATCCTACAAACCTCTGTGCTTGGAGGCCCAACACGTGTCTACAAGAATAAAGTTGCATAGTAGACATCAAGCTCTTTTCTGGCGCCGTTGCCGAGGAGGTGAGTACTTGAAGGTATATCTTTAGATCTTGCAATCAAATATTTTAGTTTCTTGTTTTATCACTAGTTTGGTTTATAAAAGAAAACTACATAAAATATGGGATTGAGGTTGCATCATATTATTGATCATCTCTATAATATCTTTCTTGAAAATAATGTTTTGGAAAATTGTGCTCAATTGTTAGAAGAAGAAGTCAATAAAATGTTTGGCACAAAATATTTGAATGATGAGCATGATTGCAATGTTGTTAGTATGAATTCTTTTAATATCCAAAATGCTAATGATGATTGCACAAGTCATGACAAAATTGTTTCTTATAAGCATGTCAATTTTTGTGGAGTGCATAAAGTTTGTGAAGACGTGCCTTATAGGGAAGATAGATTTTGCAATAAGCATAAACATGACAGAACCAATTCTTTGCTCAAAGTGATAGATGAATTTGCTACAAAATTATGTTCTCTTTTTCCTATTACTTGTGAACTTTGCAATAAGGTTTGTCATCTTAATTTACAATGCATGTTTTTCATGATCGAATCGTGTCCAAATATTGCAATAAATTGACCACCCTTGAACTTTATAATGAGCTTTGTCTATTTTTGGGGAGTGAAGAATTGACATATAAAAATAGTTGGTTTGAAGTATTCATTCTCACGGACGACATTGAAACTAAGCTAAAGAATATCTATATGTTTTGCATGGTAAATTGCAATGAGAATTCTTTTATTGCCAACTATAGAAAGATGGGAAAACCAATAGAATATTAAATGAATACTAATGAAAGGGTAAAGATTTCCACTTTCCCTCCTATTGTCTCTCATGATGAAATAGGCAATGAGGAGGAGCTTCCTATCCAGTCAATCTCTTCAACGAGAAGCTCGAAAAAATTGATTAAACCCACACATGAGGTGGTGAAGAAGAAAAAGAAAAGAAGAAAAAGTAGAGGTAAAAAGGTAACTCTCCCAAGTAATATTGCTCCTATCACCATTGTGCCTCATGAAAGTGAATCAAATATGTCGATGGAGGATGATGATATTGAGTATGATTTTGTGATGCCTACTACTTATTGTGATGATTATGATTGGGAAGACAATGATGTCCCTTATGATCTTGAAAATCTTTTTGGCACTTGCTTTGAAGAATATGTTAATAATGCTATTGGTGCCATTCATGCTATTGATAAGAATGATTATGATGATATGCAAAATCACAAGCTTGGGGATGCTATGCTTGATGAGTATGAAATGTTTGAAGATTTATTTGCTGAAAATAATGCTTGTCCTAAGCTTGGGGATGCTTTGCATAATGAATATGATCCTTTGATTCCTTCTACTTTCGATAAGAAAATTTATTATGATGATAGAATGCCTCCTATATATGATGATTACGATGATGAAAGTGGGTTTGGAAGAGTGTCAACTTTAGGTAGTAGTGATCCCACTATTTTGGAGGGTGTTGAATCTGATTACAATATTGATGAAAGTGGATTTGGAGAGGTCATGAATTCATTTTGTGATACATCCACTCTTTTGTAAGAGGTTTCAATTGACTATGATGAGAACAAAGTTGCTACTTATGATGATTATTATGATGACATGTATGCCATAAAGAGTAATAAATTTTCTATGCTTTTGGATCATGAAAAGAATGCTTTATGTGATGGTTATATGGATGAATTTATTCATGATGCCACTGAAAATTATTATGAGAGGGGAACTTAGGATTCATGATGCTCTTGTTATGTTTCAATCTTAATCTTTTATGCGAGCATCATTGAACTCATCATTCCAAGCTAAAAGGCATTAAAGAAAAACGCTTGTTGGGAGACAACCCAACACTTTTACCTACTGTTTCTGTGTGTTCATATGATTATGATACAGTAGTAATCATGTTTTATTGTCTTTGTTTCAGTAAAGTGCCAAGTAAAGCCTTTGGGATCATGTTGGGTGATAGTTGATTTGATCTTGCTGAAAAACAAAAACTTTTGTGCTCACTAAAATAATTCTCATTTTTAACAGAAGAGTGATTTTGAGTTGATTCTTTTTGCAAAAGATTAATATACAAATTTCTCACGTGGTCCTAATTTGTTCATAATTGTTGGAGTAGCAGAAGTATGGTTTGAGTACATATTACTACAGATGGTTCTGTTTTTGACAGATTCTATTTTCAATGCATAGTTTTCTTGTTTTCTAGTTTCTATGGCTTATATTGCTCAATATAAATTGTGGAGATGATATGCTACAGTAGGAATTGTGTGGAAAAAATTATGAATCTTGTATTTTACAGTACCAAAGTGAAATGGTTTGCTCCTTATCATACTAACCTATCTCATGAAGTTCCGTTAAGACTCGTGTGATTGAAGTTTTCAAGTTTTGGGTGAGATGTCAATATGAGGAGAATAAGGAGTGACAAGACCCTAATCTTGGGGATTCCCAAGGCCCCCAAGGTAATACTCAAGGAAGATCCAAGCAACTAAGCTTGGGGATGCTCTGGAAGGCATCCCCTCTTTCGTCTCCAACATTATCGGTAACCTCACTTGGAGCTACATTTTTATTCGTCACATTATATGTGTTTTGCTTGGAGCATAATTTTCTTTAGTTATGTTGTACTTTCTATTATTTGGAATAATGTTTTTCATCTTTTAGTTCAATAAGAATGTCAAGTATAGCCTTTTCCATGCTTATTTTGCAAGTCTACATGTTGCTGTTTCAAAACAGAAAGTTTATCGCCGTTGCAAAAATTCCCTAGAAAAGTCAGAATGTGATCAAATGTTGAAACTATTTGCACAATAAGCTCTGTTAAATTCTCTACAGTTTGGTAGATTTTCATAATCTTTGGAGTTTAATAAGTATTGATACTCTTGCCTTCTTTACAGACTGTACTATTTTGGCAGATTGCTGTTATATTTGCATTGTTTGCATATGTTTGCTTGTTTAATGATTCTATTTGAGGATAGGAGTATTAAATATGCAGAGGCATTTAGTATGCCATGTTGAATAATGATTTTTGTGATTGCTACAATAGAGAATGATAAGGTTTTTGCATTGGTTTATACTAACTTATCTCACGAGTTCTTGTTAAGTTTTGTGTGGATGAAGCTTTTGAGATTTAGGAAAACCGTGATATGAGGGGAAATAAGGAGACGCAAAAGCTCAAGCTTGGGGATTCCCAAGGAACCCCAAGATAATATTTCAAGAAGTCTCAAGCATATAAGCTTGGGGATGCCCCGGTAGGCATCCCACCTTTCTTCTTCAACAATTATCGGTTAGTATCAGTTGAGCCTAAGTTTTTGCTTTTTCACATTATGTGTGCTATTCTTAGAATCTCATTTTATTTTGTTTTTGCTTGCTGTTTTAATAAATTACTTAGATCTGAAAGTTTTTTAAATAAGAGAGAGTCCACAAATAGCTACCCATTTACATAACTACTCGCTTGATCTTCACTTATATCTTTTTGGAGTAGCTTGTCATTTACTCTTGTGCTTCACTTATATGCTATGAGTAAATTGTTGAATGAATTGAATATCATGAAGTTGAAATTATAAGTTCATATCATGCCTATAGGTAGCTTAACACTGGATTTAGGAAGTCAAATCTTTTGAAGCTTGACAATCACAATATTGGTCATACAAGCAATTCCTGAATGATTACTATAAGGAAGAGAAGTTTCACATGCAAATACACTATCTTGGAAATCTTTTATGATTGTGAGCCCCCATCAAAATATTATATGCCAAAATTGATTACGTTGGACAAGGAAGACAACATAATGATTTATGTTTGTTCATATTCACACAGAAGTTATATTGTCATAGATCCTTCAACATGTGGTGCTTGCCCCCTATCCTTGCTAGCCAAAAATCCCGCACCAAGTAGAGAAACTACTTGTGCATCTAAAACCCCTTAAACCCAAATCTTCTTTTGAGAGTCCACCATACCTACCTATGGATTGAGCAAGATCCTTCAAGTAAGTTGTCATTGGTGCAATAAGGCAATAAAAATTGCGTCTAAAAGTGTTAGATCATTTAGTGTAAGAGAAAATTGAGTATTGTACGAACTTGTGATGGCAAAGAATAAAAGCGATAGACTGCATAATAAAGGTTGCTATCACAAGGGGCAATATAACGTGACGTTCTTTTTCACTAAGGGATTGAGCATACAAACAAATAAGCACATGGCAACCTCTGCTTCCCTCTGCGAAGGGCCTATCTTTTACATTTATGTACTTACTTTCATGGCTCTATTGAATTCAAGTGGGATCTCTTAGAAAGAATTAAATGCAACTTTGAAGATTAGGAACTCGGCGAAGGCAAAGAGTCAGGTATTAAGTTTAAGTTTGATTTTGTTAAATCTTTTATTAATATCGAAGATTTTCATAAATTTAGCACTAAATATGGACTTGTCTCTGAGATAGTAGCCTCTTTCTGTGAATCGTTTGCTACACATGTTGATCTCCCTAAGGAGAAGTGGTTTAAATATCACCCACCTATTAAAGAGGAAATTAAAGAACCGGTCATAGCTAAAGATGAAACTATTATTTACAATGTTGTCCCAGTTGTTCCTACTGCTTATACTGAAAAACCACCTTTTCCTGTTAGGATAAAGGAACATGCTAAGATTTCAACTGTGGTTCGCAAAAGTCATATTAGAGCACCTAAACCTACTGAACAAATTAAAGTAGAACCCAGTGTTGCTATGCTTAAATATCTCTTGGTAGAAAATATTGATGGGCATGTTATTTACTTCTGTGATGAAGCTGCTACAATTGCCAAACCTGGTGAAAAAGATAAACATAGACATGTTGTTGGCATGCCTGTTGTCTCAGTTAAAATAGGAGGTCATTGTTATCATGGTCTATGTGACTTAGGTGCTAGCGTGAGTGCTATTCCTTTTACCTTATACCAAGAAATTATGAATGACATAGCACCCGCTGAAATAGAATAGATGTCACTATTAAACTTGCTAAAAGAGACACCATTGCACCACTTGGGATTGTTAGAAATGTTGAAGTCTTGTGTGGAAAAATAAAATACCCTACTAATTTTCTAGTTCTTGGTTCCCCACAATATGAGTTTTGTCCCATTATGTTTGGTAGACCTTTCTTGAACACTGTCAGTGCTACTATAGATTGTGATAAACAAACGGTCAGTGTTCGCTTTGGTGATGAGTCTCATGAATTTATTTTTTCCAAGTTTAATAGACAACCCCATAAGAAAGAATTACCTAGTAAGGATGAAATAATTGGTCTTGCTTCTATTGTTATGCCTCCTACTGATCCACTAGAACAATATTTGTTGGACCATGAAAATGATATGCACATGCACAAAAGAAAAGAAATAGATAAAAAAATTCTTCGAACAACGACCTCTGCTCAAACATAATTTTCCTATTGAAACTTTAGGAGGTCCTCCTCCACCTAAGGGTGATCCTGTGTTTGAATTGAAACAATTGCCTGACACTTTGAAATATGCTTATCTCGATGAGAAGAAGATATATCTTATTATTATTAGTTCTAACCTTTCAGAACATGAAGAAGAAAGATTATTGAAAATTCTGAAGAAGCACCGTGCCGCCATTGGATACACTCTTGATGATCTTAAGGGCATTAGGCCCACTCTCTGTCAGCACAAGATTAATATGGAACCTGATGCTAAACCCGTTGTTGACCACCAACATGTTTGAATCCCAAAATGAAAGAAGTAGTAACACTACAAAAAAATACACTTCCATGATGATACGTGTTTGTCATAGTAGGTCGTGTTTTTTGTCATGCATGTACATCCATGACGATTTTATGACAGAATCAAGATAGTCATACCTGTGCTGTCATAGAAGTGTTCCATGACATTACCAAAATTATCATCACGGAAGTGTCCACTTCCATGACGATAAATCACGCGTCACAGAAGTGCTTTCATCAAGGGTGACCGACATGTGGCATCCACCGTAACGGAACGCCGTTAAGCTATCGGGTCCGGTTTTGGATCTGATAACCCGTTAACAGCCCCAACCAATGGGGATTTTCCACGTGTAAAATCATCATTGGCTGGAGCAAACACGTGTCGGCTCACCATTGGGACAGATGTCATCCACTAATTGGACCAAAGGCGCCTATGATACGGCGACACGTGGCACGGCCCAACAGAGGCCCATTCCTATGAAAAGGTCGGCCCGTTTGACTTGGTCAAAAGGTGGCGGGCCGGTTCACGGAAAGCCTGTTAACGGCCTGTTCGCATATAACCCATTTACAGCCTGCTAACTTAGGGCCCGTTACAACCTCTTCGAATTAGGCCCAGTAGCGTCATCTGGGCCGTCCAATATGATTCCAGCCCGTTTTAACTTCCGGCTCATGTGTGGCCCATGACTTCTTTCGGCCCATATGAGGCCCTTTGTAACTCTTGGCCCATTAACGGCCCGTGGTGAAACTGGCTCGTAATGAACAGTGTATCACTTTATACCCATTAACGACCAGTTATTCCATTGGGCCATTTCCATCCCAAGTTATCTTTCGGCCTTCTCAGGGCCCATTGATTCTTGGGCTCATTTGCAACACTCGGTTACATACGACCCGTTACTGTCATTTTCTGCTTGTGGGCCAAATTCAGCACGTCGCTACAGTTGGCCCGTTTGTGGACCGTTAATATGTTGGGCCGTTTTCATAGTTAAAAAAACCCGTTGGGCTGTTTTCATAGAGTTATCAAATACGGGCCCGTTATGGTCCACGAATAGTACGGCCCATGATTGGGGAAATGATGATACGCCCCGTAGAAGGCCCATGGATCCTACGGCCCGTATGAGGCCCAGGGGTCGTACGACCCATAGAAGGCCCATGGATCATACGACCCGTAGAAGGCCCATGGACCCTACGGCCTGTAGAAGGCCCATGAATCCTCAGGCCCGTATAGAAGGCCAATGGATCCTACGGCCTGTATAGAAGGCCAATGGATCCTATGGCCAAAAGAAGGCCCATGGATCATACGCCCTATAGGAGGCCCATGGTTACAACAGTCCAGGTGTTTCCATGATTATTTTGGCCTAGTTACCAAAAATAGGCTATTGTGGCCACTAGAAAAACACAGAAAAAGAACTGCAGTGACTACAAGCAAACAACTAAACAAGACAATAAGGAAATAAATAAGCAGGCAATTAACGCTAGCCTATTACCACTATTACACATATTACATCCACTGGGCATCAAAGTTTGCCACCAGTGCAAATATAGGGAACAAAGCAGCATATTACATACACTGGCCGTCAAAATTGGCCACTAGTGCAAATAAACGAAGGAACAAAACAAGAGCATAACTGAAACAACCTCAGAAGAGCTCAAGAAATGTTATCCTGGGTATCCACCATGCTGGCAATAAGCTTAGCAAGCTTATTAGCTTTGTCCTGTTTGGCGCTAAAATCCTCCAACGCTTGCTGTTGCACCAGAAATTATGCATCTGAATGATCCAGGGACTTCCGCAGTCCTTCCGCTTCTTGTCGTAGCACAGCTGATCGATGTCTTTCAGCTTGTAGTTGAGACTCAAGAAACTGAACTGATTCAGACAGTGATTTCGAATAGCTTGTGCAAGCAGTAGTGGCCAATAACTCGAACACTAAACCAAGACAGGACTTTGGGGTTGTCTCGCTATCTTCAAGATAGTCTTCCTTAGCTGCTTTATCAGCTTTGTTGGAGACCAACAAGGATGTGTCACTATCCTGAACCTTATCTGCATTACTTCCTTTACCATTGCTTAATAAGGCACTCTTCCCCAATATTCTGTCAGCATTCTAAAAGAAGAAACAAGTAGACACATAACATGTTTAGCATGTACTACTATATGAAACTCATTTCGGTGAACCAGTTCATTAGTAAGGCGGACAGGATTAAACTACCAAGTCTTCTATTGCCAAGTACTAGTACATAATAAAAGCATCAAACAAACATATATCTATGTCCTATGGTCACTGCATTGTCTTGCCAAATCAAAATAGAGACACGGTTCAAATCATATCAGTTCAAGACAAAGCAGCAGTGAAAGAATACAAAGCACGGGAAACTACACGACACAACAAGATTTCAGATGGGTACCACAGGTCTACATGTACAACAACACTATTGGCTCTGTTGTGATGCTAGTAATGTGCATGATATGAAAGTCAACTGTATACACAATTGAAATTGAAATCAACAGAGCTATTAATAAGAGCAAACCTGTTAAAGAAACATGCGTGAAAATACCTGCTGTGCCATTGGAGTTTCGATTGGATCCTTCAATTTAAAAATAAGTTTGTATGAGTAAATACAGTGATACAAGAGCAAAGCAATCATAGTTAAAAAAGGCGCGCCTAAGCGACTGCTTAAGCGCGCCTAGGCTCTAGGCGTTGGCAAAACGCATTGCGGATAACTATGCTTAATCTGTGCATAACTATGCATAAGCATGCGCTTTGGTCAGTAAAGCGCAAGGCGGTGGCAAAACGCACAATTAACGCCTAGCGCTTTTTTGAACTATGATAGCAATGGAATCTTAAATTAGAACAGTTGTTCTTCAGGTTTAGGCACTTCTTCTACATGCACAGAGTTCAGTAAGACGCAAGAATATAATACTTAAAATGGAAAATGAGCTCATAGACCTTACCACATTCTTGGTTCGGGACCAGTACCAAACAAGGCGTTCCCAGTCATCGTCCAGTAAATGTGTCTCAGGAGAACGTAAGGGAATTTGATGAGTTTCTTTGCCGGTGAAGTATGTTTTCTTCAGGTAATTCCGATACTGCCACCAAGCATTCTTGAAGATAGCAGAGGTATTAGCACAGGTTACCTCATCCTGAGTTTCCAAATCGGTCCTTCTCTATAGAGAAAAATGGGAAAATTTACTGTATTATAACAATCATGGAGGTAGGATGTATGGGACGAAGCAAAGTAATTGCCATGAATAACATTACTTACACATAACTCCTGGACAAACACCTACAACTGGCATTTTCCTTCATCTTCAGTATAATATTTCCAAGATGGGAAGATACACACATACGATTTAACAACATCAAATGCGATAGATGCTAAACTACGACTAGCTGGTTGTTCTTCCTCCATAGGAATAGGTGTACTAACTAGTGGAGTTGGGGTTCGCCATGATAGTACTGGCCCTTTGGGCACTGGAGCTGCCTTACTAACTGCTCTTGTTTGGGAGCTCTGTGGTGGAGATGGTGCTGTGTCAACATGAACTGGGTTACTATCGGCTGGGTTGGGGTTAGATTGGGTGGAGCTGGTTCTCTGTCCATCGCAGTAGGGGTATAATATGCGAGAGTTTGGGTTATGTGTGGTAGGGCTGGTTCTTGTGCATGTACAACTGGGGTGCTATCTCCACCAAGAGGTAGCACTGTTTTATTTGAAGACCGTGTTTTTAGTCCGCTAGATACTGGCATCACCCGCTCCATTTCAAATGGCTGATAAACAGGAAACATAGTTGAATGTACAAACATTGTATGGGAGACTGATGCAATAGATAGTGTGGAAAAAAGAGGGCATAAAATAGTTGACATGTATATTGTTTAACTAAAACGGATAGCATGACATAATTTCACATATATGTTGTCTATCTAAACTGGATAGCATAGCATAACATAATTCAAAGATATGATGAATAACTAAACAGGATCGCATGACATAATTCACCTACATGTTATCTAAGTAATCAAGATCACATTATTTAATTCACGTATGTGATTTATATGCTAAACAGAGGGCATCCGATATGATGTATAAACTAAGAACATGGTCTTGAATATTGTGTATATGATGTCTAAACTATGTAATGCAAGACACCATATGCATGATATGAGCAGTATAACCGTGCCAAGTTAGAGCATACACATCAATGGGGGAATAGGACTGGTCATCTGTCTCTGAATCCATCTCTGAGGAGCTATCGGGACCCAACAAGAGATCTGCTTCGACAGGTAGCACTGTCTACTCTGAAGGCCTTGTTTTCACTCCAGATTTTTCCATCTCCCACCCAAATGGCTGATTCATAGAAAGAGTAGTTTAATGTACAAACATTGTCGACAAATGGAAATGTAATGAATAAAAAGATGGGCAAGATATCATTCAAATATATGATGCCTGGTTAAATAGGATGGCATTGCACATTTCACATATATTATGGCTGGCTAAAAGACATGAGATTGCATATTCCCATATATGATATAGAAACTAAACAGGTGGCAATACAGAACATGTCTAAACTAAGCAGATGACATATATGATGTCAAAAGTAGGCACTGCAAGGCAACATATGCATGATATGACTAACATCATCATGCCAAGGTAGAGCAAACACCTTGGGGGGTAAATAGGAGTGGCCAGCGGCGTCTGAATCCGCCTCCGAACATATATCTTCCTTTGGATTACAATCTGGAGAGGGGTGGGGAGGGTTTGCCATTGAACCCACCATGGAGCGATGTCTGCATGACATTGTATTGCCGCACAAAATGCTTCTCTTTTTCTCTACATGTTCAACATGACTCTGTACAATATCTGACTTGCATACAAAAAAATATGGTGAGATTATGTAAGGAGAGCATGCAGAAATTTAGAGTGATCGTAACAACCAGTGGATGGATCCAAAAATAATGATAGTAGGCTAATGATTGCTTTAATTTAATAAAAAAGACAGATGATGATTGCTTTACTATTTGTTTCCCACCCAAGATGAACAACATAGGCATGTCCTAGATGAACCAGATATTAGACATATATACTATTCATTGCTGCCTCGATATGTGCCCCACAACTAATTAAGAACTGAGGTTTGAACATTAATTTGAACCTGACTTGGGAGTCCAAGAGCTGAACAGGACGATAAAGTAGTAGGTAAGTTTAAGCAATGCATAACATAAGCAGAAACGAAAGAGTGCAACCTCTCTTGTGGATCCGTGTACTCCTCAGGTTCATCTGCTGAGTCGATGATGGTGATGCCGTTGCGGTGGGTGCCGGCAGCAGAGAAGGAGATCTGAGGCGGCGAAAGACGGTGAGGAGTCGTGATGTCTGGATTGGTGGATGCTTCTGTCGATGGAGCAGCTCAGGTGAGGTGGATGACACCGCGGCAGGAGCAGGACAAACCACACAAAGTTCCCTTCGACACCTACCTATAATTGAAGTAATTATGTAAGGGCTCATTTGGCTTGCATGATTCTAAAAACGCAGGGATAGGAAAACACCAGAATAGGATAGGAATGCACATGGTAAACATATCATTTGTAAACACAGGATTTCTGTCAACTTGGGTTTTGGTTTACAGGAATTGGAAGAGCAGAGGAATGCAAAGAAACATGGACAAAATAAAGTGAAACCATATGAAAGTGTGTACAGTTAGAATGTTATTCTGCCACTAATGCACTTGGTCTTGTTTTCATGCATAGGATTTTGAAAAGTAGGTCCAGGTGGATGTTATTCTTCATTCCTTTCAACAAAATGCATGAATAATTGAATAGTAGAGTGCCATTGGAAAATTCCCTATTGCTATGTTTTTCCGTTGAACCAAAATAGCCCAAATGGATCGACGTGAATGTATAGTAATAAGCGATGCAACAAGTGTACAACCTCTTTGCCGTAGCTGTGTTGACCTCAGCATCATTGGGTTGGTCGCTGAAGCAGTTGAGGCAGAGCTGGCTGTCGGAGGTGTGGAGGAAGATCTGAGGAATCTGTAGATGGCGTCCAGGGCACTGCTCTATTGTGATGGATCGTTCTGTCGTTGGAGCATCTAAGGTGAGCCATAAGACGTCAAGGCTGAGGCAGCACAAGACAAACATGTAACATCCCAAAATTCTAAATTTTGGAATGTTATATTAAATAGATAGATTTGATTGATTGTTTGATTGATTGAGTGAAATTCGAAACTTTTTGAAAGTTAAATGAGAGGGAATAAAAGGACTTTCCCAACCTTTCATTTTGCTTTTATGATCTTCGTGAATTCAAATTCTTTTCATCACAAAACCCTGGAGAGAAGATGACATGACTTTTTCCATTTATTTAAATGACAAGGGGTGTTGAAAATATTTGAATTTCATTTGAAATTATTTCCAATTCATAAACTTCAAGCAACTCAATGATTTTCATGAGAGAAGATAAAATGACTTCTTCAAAACATATGAAATATGAGTTGGGAGTTCCAAAGAATTGAATTCAAAGTTCTTTTGAATTTATCTTTCAATTTGGAGTTATTTGAGTTTTATTCAAATTATTTTTCTCCAAAAATAAAATATATAGAAAATAGGGTAACATGATTCCCTACATCATAAAATTGGAGAGAAATAAATTTGAATTAATTTTGGTATTTTTAAAATGATTTTACTAGATTTTACTAGGGCAGAAGCACTCTTTGCTACATTTGAATTTGTGTGTATTTTTTTTTACTTTAGAAAAATGTACATGTCGTAGAAAATCTTTTTCTGAAAATTTTGATATATAATATGACTATAGTTTATTTTTATTTTGGTGGTTTATTTCTATTTATTGTTTGCTGGAAATTGTTTTTTTTAAATATCTTCTGGACCGACCAGACCGGGCCGGCCCAGCCAGCCAGGCCACGGCCCAGCCGGCCCGACGCTGCACCCCGGTCGTCCCCGACCTCCAGCGGGGAGTCCAGCTCCGGCCCGACACCGCCGTGCCGCCTCCGGCCTCCTCTGCCCCCTTCCCCACGTCACCGCCCCCTCCTCCGCCTTTAAAAGGCGAAGCCGCCGCCCCCTCTCTCCTCTTTTCTCCCCTGCCGCCGCCCGCGGATCTCGTCGCCGCCGCCGCCTACTGCCGCTGTCGCCGTTGCCGCAAGCCGCCGTTTCCGCCGCCCGCTGCCGCGCCGCGCGCCGCACCCCGCCCCTCGCGCTGCCTCTGCTGGTCTGCGCTGCCCCGGAGCCGCCGTCTTGCCTCGTCCCGCCTCACCGTCGCCATCGGCGGAGAATGCCACCGCCGTCGTCGTCGGTTTTCTCGCCATGGTTTTATCCGCGAGAACCGGAACAAAACCCCTTGGTTTTCCTACGGTTTTTCTTGTGTTTTTAGATTAGAGCGGTTTATTATTCTGTTAGTTTATTTAACAAACGTTTTCTATTTAGGTAGTTCTAGTGAACAGATTCATTAGATTAGTTTTGTTAGCGAGCATTCGCTCGATAGATTTTTCCTTTTTCTTTTTAATTTCGGCCAGGGACCTATTCGTGATAATTTTCTTCACAGATTAGTCCCTGTACTTCAAACGACCGCATCTTTTTACTCGTTTATCCAAATCCAACGAAACTAACGCCCACTTCTTTGTTATGATCCCCTCTATCCAGATAAAGAACTTAAACATGTTTTTGACAGTTTCAAAATTGAGTTTAGTTCAGATTAGTATTCAATCTTGTTTCATCTGTAACTTGAGTTTTGTAACTCCGATCTAGTTGATTCTTTTTGCAAGTCGAAGCTCTTGACCTAAGCTTTCTCATAAGGCCAAATTCACATAATTTTGGTACTGTTAGAAATTGTTTTATGTTGCAAGATTTATTTGCTTGGTTTTGATGTTTTCCGATTTGTTCTCTTCGTTCTTTCCGATCTTTTGAGTGATTGCTTATGTGTGGTTACTATTGATTGCTTACGATAGATGGACCGGAGTGTGACGAGTAGAACTATCAAGAGTTTTGAGTGCAAATCATCTTCATCAACATTGCAGGCAAGTTCACACTTTGATCATACTTCCTTATTACCCAGTTTTTATGCATTAGTTTCAATCCTCAAACACTGCATGATTAGTATCTAATTAAATTGTGGGTTTTGGGAAGTAGATGAGGTAGTACCTATTACCACTTTTATTATCAAACCCTTGGGAGTTACTTCTATGTTTGCTTATTATGCCATGCTATGCTAGTAGACGTGGAATGGGTGAGTGAATTTCCATGATAGATGTGAGATTGTTAATTGATGGTTTATTTAAGGTGGCAACTTAAACACACATCTGGGTGGATTGAGGCACCTGGTTACTCCAGGACTTGCCTGTCTAGGCACCTGGGTTTCCAGGACTTGCCTGTATTTCTTCGGACCGCCACCCAGGCTCAAAGGGATCATGAGATTATTCAAACTAGAAACTTCCGTGTGCAGCCACATGCTATTATGGGCTCTAGCATAGTTGACTAAGTTGTGTGAACTCTTACGGGGTGGACTAGCAGATGTAGGGGATGTAGGTTGGTACGGTCTACCCCTCTTGTAAGGTGCTAGTGCTTCTGAAAGACTATGTCTCGGTCATCCGTTTCTCAAACACCTTGTAGTGCGGGAAACCAAGCGGAGGCGATCGAGTCATGTGGGGAAAAGTGCGCAAACCTCTGTAGAGTGTATAAACTAATCATGATTAGCCGTGTCCCCGGTTATGGACATCTTGAGTATCTAGTACTTGATTTTCCTGTGAATCTCATCATGTTACTCTAATTTAATATTGTTGGGTTTTTAATGAGTACCTTTAATTGGGATTGAGAATGCTGTCAACCATTCTCAATGTTTAACAACCACCATGATAGTTAAATAAATTTATTCCTTTGTAGTAGGGAAAAATTGGCTTTTTGCAAAACAGTACAACCATAGAGCCTCCACCAGCCATATATGCATGTAGTGATAGCCTTTATTCATCATTGCTCTATGGTGTGAATTTGCCAGTACATTCAATGTACTGACCCTTTGTGGCTGCAACATCTCATGTTGCAGGATCTTACGACGAGTAAGTGATACGTTAGGGTTACGATTTCTACACTCAACTTTGCTGTTGGTGTTGATGGGAATCCACAACCTTGTTACTTCCGCTATTTTGGATTGAGGTAATATTATTTACGTTACTTTATACATATGATTTACCTCTGTTATAAATCCTCGAGTACTGTGTGTGTCAGCATACCGATCCAGGGATGACACGTAAGCACAGAGACTTGACCTATTCGGGTCGGGTCGCTACAAGATGGTATCAGAGCACATGTTGACTGTAGGACGTGACCCTAGAAAATGGCAAGCCCATAGGAAAGATTTTTCTCTACAACTTTCTTTACAAAAGGATCTTTTACCTCTTTTCTCTTCTGAGCTTATTCAAATATTCCCTTTAGTGAGACCATACCCGTTCCCCTTTTTGGCCACGAAGATTCGGCTGATGAGACTACTCCAAGGAGTACAAGATATCAGGACAACCACGACCACCACGGAATGAAGGAGATTTTACCGTGCATTGGATAATGGAAACTACGACAGATGAAGACTCCGAAGACTAGGAGAATATGAAGAAATTCCAGATTTGGTATGACCAAGGAAGGCTACACTTATGGAACTTGGCAGACTATGGAAGTTGTCAATACCTGAGATCAAGGTGTATCGGAGAAAGACCTGAACATGGAGCATTAGAACTCAAAGTTTTGTCAAGAAAGCCCCAAGACAGGAAATATCAACTATGGAATGATAGCTCATGACAGACACATAGTCATAAACATGGATATCCATGATGCTATCGCTCGCTCATGTTATTGTCACCACGCGGAGTTAAGCGTGCAGATGCATGGAAAGATTGGATGGTAGAAGGCTGATGGAGGATCTGTCAGCAAAGGATGCAGTTTTAACATAGCTGGTGTATCACCAGGATCTGGAGTATTACATCAAGAAGTTTAAGATGGACACGCAGGAAGTTGTATTTGACAAGGAGGAAATTCGTGAAGAACTCAGGAACCAGAAGCTGAAGTAGCTAAATTGGAGGAGAAAAACCTCGAGATACCAGAGATTTGACAGGAGCTGAAGGATAGAAGGACATGGTTCATGTCAAGGAGGTTGAAACCCAGAAGTTTGGAACGCAACTCCAAAATGTTAAAGGACGTCATGATAGACTTTGCGTCAACAGAGATGATTTGGCAAAAGAACTTGAGAAGGACAAGCATGATCGGAAGAAGCCATCGGAGACAGATTTATTGACCATTAGAAGACCAAACCCCATTGTACCTACGTTAGATGCGACGATTATGAGCTGTCAATTGTTTGATTTTTTTCTGACAGCCACAAATAAAATCTGTCTTTTCAAAACTATTGTTTGTATTGTGTGCATCCCTCTCTATCTCTCTTATCCCACCCCAAATCCATGGACCCCATAGAGGATGAATGGAGATGAGCTTATATTTTCTGGACCGATGAGTCAATTGGAGATGGACCAATGGATTCAGAGCATGGAGGATCACATGAAGAATAACCCTGTAGTCGGAAAGGATATGACCCAGCATGCTCTTCGGAGTTTTGAAAGAGGTGCTGCTACTTGGTGGAGGATGTACCAAAACATCAATGGATGGCAAGGAGTAACCACTTGGAAAGAATTTAAGTTGACTTTGCCAAAATCTCAGTTTGTGTCCCAGAAGTTGAAGTCTTATGGAAGTGATATAAAGAAACCTTGTGCATACAAGCTTTGTGGAGAAATAGGAAACAACCATAAAGAAAATAAGGACGAATACCCTCATAAGCGGGGATTACCAAAGAAGTTAGCAGAGGATCTCACGGAATTTCGGTTGGAGATTGTTCCCGAAGGTTTTGTTACAGCAATGGGAGTTCAGTCTACATTGTTGGAAAGACTCGTGAAGCTCAGAAGTATGACAAAGAGATTGCTGAGATAAAAGAGAGGATGAGCAAAGGAAAGGCCAAAGGTTTTCGTAAGGATAAGCACGACACCTTATGATTTGAGGATAGTGTACATGTACCCAATAATGCAAGGATCAGGAAGTAAATACTTCAGGAGGCTCATGACTCACCATACTCGATTCGCCCTGGAAACACCAAGATGTATTTGGATTTGAAGGAGTGTTTTTGGTGGACTGGTATGAAGAAGGATATTGCGGAGTATGTAGTCGTAGGTGATGTATGCCAGAGAGAGTAAAAGCAGAGCATCAGAAGCCAGCAGGATTACTACAGCCTATGCCGATACCCGAATGGAAGTGGGGATAAGCTTGGCATGGATTTCATTACCGGATTTCCTAGAACCCGAACGGGATATGACTCTATCTGGGTAGTAGTTGATTCGCTTGACCAAAGTGGCTCACTTTATCCCAGTAAAAACCACCTATACAAGTGCGAAGTTGGCCAAGATATATTTGACCAGGATGTATGTCTGCATGGAGTTTCGAGGACCATCGATAGAGGAACACGGTTTACCTCAAAGTTTTGGAATCAGCTGCACCAGACTTTGGGTACTAGGCTAGAGTTTAGTACAGCCTTTCTGCAGACAGATTGATAGATCGAGAGAGTTAATCAGATTCTGGAGGACATGTTGAGAGCATGTGCGCTAGATTATGGATCTAGTAGTGATGATAATTTACCTTACGCGGACTTCTCATACAACAACAGTTACCAAGCCAGTTTGAAGATGGCCCCTTTTGAAGCTTTGTATGGGAGAAGGAGCCAGACATCATTGATGTGGGATGAAGTTGGAGACCGTCAGTTGTTTGGATCAAGTGTGATCAAGGATTCAGAAGAGAATGTTAAGTTGCTTCGAGATAGACTGAAGGTAGCTCAGTCCAGGCAAAAGAGTTATGCGGACTCAAAAACGCAAGGAGGAAGTCTACGAAATTGGATACAGAGCATGTCTTCGTGTGCCCCCTCTGCGAGGAGTTAAACGATATGGAGTTAAGGGAAAGTTAGACCCGAGATTTGTAGGACCATACCGAGTTTTGGAGCGTATGGGAGAAGTGGCCAACAAGTTGGAGTCACCCGAAGGACTGTTAGGAGTTCATGATGTGTTTCACGTTTCCAGTTGAAGAAGTGCCATGCAGAGATGGCCAATATTCCCATGTAAGGATGCTTGACCCTGGAAAGGATAATGATGTTCCACGAAGTGGATTATGGACTTCATAAGTATAAGTTTTATCTCGGTATGTGGGATATTCCACGAGGATGAAGAGATGAATTACTATTGGATATAAAGGAGGTATGATGTTGGAACTATGGATCAATGGAAATTCCATGATGAGTCTGAGTAATCATGTCCTAGTTTGGTGCCAATAGAAGGAAGAAGGACATTACAATTGGATGGATTTTGAGTATGCTAGAAATGCTAGGAAGTTGGATGCTGGAATAATGATCAGTCGACACCGATGATGAGTTCAAGGCTTACAAGTGATGAGATGGGCCATAACCCACAGGCCCCAGGACCTGCCAAAAAGCAAGCACACTCTTGCTGAAGGAAAACCCTTGGAAGAGGATATGCCTTTACCCACCGACGATTTTATAGGAGCAACGCAAAACCTGAGAGTTGTGAAGAAAACGATAGATGTTTGTTTGGCTTGCAGAATCAATGGATTTATCCGAACTTGGTTCGTTGACAAGAGAAATTCTGCAATGCTTGTGAGGATGATCGAGTGTTAGCATGCGAGATTCGCTAAACCATATACAAGATAATGATTTGGGTGCGGGGTGGATTGATCACCATACCGACTTACTCTTATTGTTTGCCTTGCTATATGGGATGGTAAATCTGAGTGACTTACCTATAGTAGAGTGACGACGATCTAAACCTTGTTTGAACCTTAAAATGGTATAAGTATTTTCCCTTGTACACGGCAGCTGCTGCCAATCGTAGGATATACGGTGAGACAACCCAGACCCATTTCCTGTAGGAGAAACAATAAATTGTTAACCACCATGAGATATCGATAGTTATTTAGTATTGGCGCCAGACCCGTCAGCTAAGAAGACCCAGTCTCGGAATAACCGTACCAAGATGAAAGGACATAAGAATTGAGGAAAAAGATTATGCCACTACCGAAAGAGCCCAGAGAAGGAATTATCCAGAGGATTTAAGAAGATCGACACTGCCAACAATACGGATGGAGTATAAGAGTTTTGACGGAACCGTAACTATGTTTCTAAGGGTGGTAGCACCCCAGACCCCGAAGATAATCGTTGGATTTTGAGAAGACCCAAACCTAACCTATTTCTTTCTAGCCTTTCTGAATCTCGAGGACGAGATTCATTTTAAGGGTGGCAGGTTTGTAACATCCCAAAATTCTAAATTTTGGAATGTTATATTAAATAGATAGATTTGATTGATTATTTGATTGATTGAGTGAAATTCGAAACTTTTTGAAAGTTAAATGAGAGGGAATAAAAGGACTTTCCCAAACTTTCATTTTGCTTTTATGATCTTCGTGAATTCAAATTCTTTTCATCACAAAACCCTGGAGAGAAGATGACATGACTTCTTCCATTTATTTAAATGACAAGGGGTGTTGAAAATATTTGAATTTCATTTGAAATTATTTCCAATTCATAAACTTCAAGCAACTCAATGATTTTCATGAGAGAAGATAAAATGACTTCTTCAAAACATATGAAATATGAGTTGGGAGTTTCAAAGAATTAAATTCAAAGTTCTTTTGAATTTATTTTTCAATTTGGAGTTATTTGAGTTTTATTCAAATTATTTTTCTCCAAAAATAAAATATATGGAAAATAGGGCAACATGATTCCCTACATCATAAAATCGGAGAGAAATAAATTTGAATTAATTTTGGTATTTTAAAAATGATTTTACTGGATTTTACTAGGGCAGAAGCACTCTTTGCTATATTTGAATTTGTGTGTATTTTTTTTTTACTTTAGAAAAATGTACATGTCGTAGAAAATCTTTTTCTGAAAATTTTGATATATAATATGCCTATAGTTTATTTTTATTTTGGTGGTTTATTTCTATTTATTATTTGCTGGAAATTGTTTTTTTTTTAAATATCTTCTGGACCGACCGGACCGGGCCGGCCCAGCCAGCCAGGCCACGGCCCAGCCGGCCCGACGCTGCACCCCGGTCGTCCCCGACCTCCAGCGGGGAGTCCAGCTCCCGCCCGACACCGCCGTGCCGCCTCCGGCCTCCTCTGCCCCTTCCCCACGTCACCGCCCCCTCCTCCGCCTTTAAAAGGCGAAGCCGCCGCCCCCTCTCTCCTCTTTTCTCTCCTGCCGCCGCCCGCGGATCTCGTTGCCGCCGCCGCCTACTGCCGCTGTCGCCGCCGCCGCAAGCCGCCGTTTCCGCCGCACCCCGCCCCTCGCGCTGCCTCTGCTGGTCTGCGCCGCCCCGGAGCCGCCGTCTTGCCTCGTCCCGCCTCACCGTCGCCATCGCCGGAGAACGCCACCGCCGCCGCCGTTGGTTTTCTCGCCATGGTTTTATCCGCGAGAACCGGAACAAAACCCCTCGGTTTTCCTACGGTTTTTCTTCTGTTTTTAGATTAGAGCGGTTTATTATTCTGTTAGTTTATTTAACGAACGTTTTCTATTTAGGTAGTTCTAGTGAACAGATTCATTAGATTAGTTCTATTAGCGAGCGTTCGCTCGATAGATTTTTCCTTTTTCTTTTTAATTTCGGCCAGGGACCTATTCGTGATAATTTTCTTCACAGATTAGTCCCTGTACTTCAAACGACCGCATCTTTTTACTCGTTTATCCAAATTCAACGAAACCAACGCCCACTTCTTCGTTATGATCCCCTCTATCCGGATAAAGAACTTAAACATGTTTTTGACAGTTTAAAAATTGAGTTTAGTTCAGATTAGTATTCAATCTTGTTTGTTTGTAACTTGAGTTTCGTAACTCCGATTTAGTTGATTCTTTTTGCAAGTCGAAGCTCTTGACCTAAACTTTCCCATAAGGCCAAATTCACATAATTTTGGTACTGTTAGAAATTGTTTTATGTTGCAAGATTTATTTGCTTGGTTTTGATGTTTTCCGATTTGTTCTCTTCTTTCTTTCCGATCTTTTGAGTGATTGCTTATGTGTGGTTACTATTGATTGCTTACGATAGATGGACCGGAGTGTGACGAGTAGAACTATCAAGAGTTTTGAGTGCAAATCATCTTCATCAACATTGCAGGCAAGTTCACACTTTGATCATACTTCCTTATTACCCAGTTTTTATGCATTAGTTTCAATCCTCAAACACTGCATGATTAGTATCTAATTAAATTATGGGTTTTGGGAAGTAGATGAGGTAGTACCTATTACCAGTTTTATTATCAAACCCTTGGGAGTTACTTCTACGTTTGCTTATTATGCCATGCTATGCTAGTAGACGTGGATTGGGTGAGTGAATTTCCATGACAGATGTGAGATTGTTAATTGATGGTTTATTTAAGGTGGCAACTTAAACACACATCTGGGTGGATTGAGGCACCTGGTTACTCCAGGACTTGCCTGTCTAGGCACCTGGGTTTCCAGGACTTGCCTGTATTTCTTCGGACCGCCACCCAGGCTCAAAGGGATCATGAGATTATTCAAACTAGAAACTTCCGTGTGCAGCCACATGCTATTATGGGCTCTAGCATAGTTGACTAAGTTGTGCAAACTCTTACGGGGTGGACTAGCAGATGTAGGGGATGTAGGTTGGTACGGTCTACCCCTCTTGTAAGGTGCTAGTGCTTCTGAAAGACTATGTCTCGGTCATCCGTTTCTCAAACACCTTGTAGTGCGGGAAACCAAGCGGAGGCGATCGAGTCATGTGGGGAAAAGTGCGCAAACCTCTGTAGAGTGTATAAACTAATCATGATTAGCCGTGTCCCCGGTTATGGACATCTTGAGTATCTAGTACTTGATTTTCCTGTGAATCTCATCATGTTACTCTAATTTAATATTGTTGGGTTTTTAATGAGTACCTTTAATTGGGATTGAGAATGCTGTCAACCATTCTCAATGTTTAACAACCACCATGATAGTTAAATAAATTTATTCCTTTGTAGTAGGGAAAAATTGGCTTTTTGTAAAAACAGTACAACCATAGAGCCTCCACCAGCCATATATGCATGTAGTGATAGCCTTTATTCATCATTGCTCTATGGTGTGAATTTGCCAGTACATTCAATGTACTGACCCTTTGTGGCTGCAACATCTCATGTTGCAGGATCTTACGACGAGTAAGTGATACGTTAGGGTTACGATTTCTACACTCAACTTTGCCGTTGGTGTTGATGGGAATCCACAACCTTGTTACTTCCGCTATTTTGGATTGAGGTAATATTATTTATGTTACTTTATACATGTGATTTACCTCTGTTATAAATCCTCGAGTACTGTGTGTGTCAGCATACCGATCCAGGGATGACACGTAAGCACAGAGACTTGACCTATTCGGGTCGGGTCGCTACAAAACATCATCAATCTCAAGTGGGATTCTAATAGCATCTCCAATAGATGATGTAAAATAGATGTAAAATTTACATCACCAAAAACCACCTGGCTACAACTGATGAGGTAAAAGCTATTGACTCTGAACTTAACTATCGAAACTTAAATTTACTGTGGAATCTGAATGCTACTGTCGAAACTGAACGCAATGGTACCAGAGAGGCACTTGACATGTAGTTTAGGGAGGGCCTGTAGTTCATCTTCAACCTGCACCCCTTGAGCCGCCAGCCACCACCGGCCGAACCGCTGGCCCCAGCGCCGCCTCGCCACCCCGAAACAACTCCCCACCACCGCCCGGCCAGCCCTCTAGGCCCCCCGCCCCCACCCTGAACCCTAAGATAGATAGTGGGGTACCTCTTCAACGAGCCCCCGTCCCCGCTGCGGGTGGTTCTTCCTTAACTCCAGCGAGCCCCCCCAACCCCTGAAAATCGACTAACCCAAAAGTCGATTCAGTCGACTGAAGTGTGGCTTAATTGGAGCAGAGCAGCAACACGAGCGAGGGGGAGAGCAGAGCAGCAGCTGGGTGAGCGAGTGATCGAGCGAGAGCCAGAGCAGCAGCGCGAGCGAGTGAGTGAGAGCCGGAGCAGCAGTAGCAGATCCGGCTGGTATGGACGCCGCCACCGAAGGGGCCTCACACTGGGGGAGAGGCGCCGTGGAGATGTCGCTCGTGGTGCCGGCTTCAATGTAGCCGCTCCATGGGGGTGTGGGATGGAGCATCGTTGGCGCTGGGAGGTCGAGTTAAGGAGAAGGTGCGATGCGATGAGTGTACAACCTCTTTGGTGGCGCCGAGTAGGCCTCGGCTTCGTCCGAGGAGTCAGTGAGGATGTTGCGGTTCCGGTGGAGCGGGTTAAGGCGGCGCTGTGGGGATGGAGCAGCCGCGATAGACGAGGTGATCGTCGGAGCAACTCCTTGGAGGTGGAGGACGGGGCGGCTGAACCGGCGGGACGACGAGATGGACGAGGATCCTCATTCGGGGAGGTGGACGAGGGACGTCGAGCTGTTGCGGTGGACGACGTCGTCGGGGAAGAGGCTCCAGATGGGCAGCGGTGAGGTGGCAGACAGAGGAGGGTGGGGTTTTGCGGCTGGAGCGGAGAGGTTATGGCGGCCTGGGATTTTGAATGGCAAAAAGGGGGCGATGGGAGCGGGTGAAGCATGACTTAGGGACGCGCTTGTCCAAAATGTAGGGTGTGTTACAAAAGTACCCCCCACCGATTTGAACTGGCGGCCCTTTCGACTCAGGGTTAGAAGGGGGATTTCGCGTGTTGGGATTTGGTAGCTGGAGGGAGTTTTCGCGCGCGTTGTAATTTCGGGATAACAAGGCGCGGGTTGTGAAGGCACCAGTTTTGGGACCACGATATGTGAATTTTCGGGATATAACAAGACGCGGGTTGAATTTTAGGGACAAGCCTAACATGTAGTAATATTGTACTTGTACGTACCAAATCAATTCGCACTTCCCTCAACCAAAAAGAAAATGAAAAAAACAAAACTATTCACACCACACAAAGAGAGAGTCTTGCCTTGTTTTACTATACAAATGCTATTCAAAGCTACTCCCTCCTTCCATCTATATAGGGCCTAATGCGTTTTTCGATGCTAACTTTGACCAAATACTAGAGCAATAATATATGACATGCAACTTACACAAAGCACACCGTTAAATTCGTCTGTGAAAGGTTGTTTCAATGATATAATTTTCACATTGTGCATGTCATGTACTATTAATCTTGTCAATAGTCAAAGGCGGTCTTAAAAATCTCATTACGCCCTATATAGATGGAAGGAGGGAGTATGAATCCATGTGATGTCCGATTAAATTTTTTCGCTTGCTGTATAATGCATGTAACCTACTCATACCAACATTTTAGTGCATTCCAAATGTCTATACTACCACTGCAATTCGAACTAAATTTGAATTCATTTCTCTATTTCAATAAGAATCTACGATCATGATTGTTGCCAACTTCAACCATCATTCATGTATTACCTTTATAACACACCACATGATTACTATAGAGATAGATATGAACTATGTGTACTACATGAACTCGAATTCTATTTTAATACACTTGATGTTGATTCCAAATAATAGTACATTTGATGTACTAACTATATATTCATAATCTAAACCATGTTCCATATGTACACCATGTTTATCACACAAAGTATAGTGCCCCACCCCCTACATTATGACAAGTATTTAGACTTGAGTTACAAAAGCCACACATTAGCCCAAATTATAATCAATGTTTTACATTATGATATCTTCTTCAAGTATCCGCATCCAGTTTTTTATAATGAATTATGATCTTTGTTCGTCTTTTACACCTTCACGATCCTATTCTATTTGTAGCTAGCTAGCACTAACTTTCTATCGTGCATGCACACGCCGGCCCCCCTCTCACCCACCCTTAGCGTCCCCTCCATCACGCACATTCATTATTTCTCTTTAGGTCATCCACCAGTGGTGTGTGTAGGCCCGCGGCCCCTTCTTTCCGGCACACACCGGTCGATATACCTCTCTAGCCAAGTGTGCCTACAACAAACACATATATACGTCCCCTCTTCTCTTCTCAACGTCCATGCCCCCCTATGTCCAATACGATTCCACATAGGTGCACACTCCCGCCCCTCTTTTCATTAATCACATACTCGCACACTCCTCCCCCCTCGACATGGTAGGCCTCTCGCACCACCCCTCCTAGCCACACCCTCTCCCCCTGTCTGTCAATCCGGACCTTATTTGCTTCTAACACATGCAGGCGTGTATATGAACTGATCTCCCTACATATAGCCAGGTCGACTATAATTCGTTTTCACCAAGCACCGATACACTTACCTCGCTAGTTATGTCTCTCCCTTTCTCGAACACACGATGGTTGACCTTCCTATGTAGTTACGTAAGCTTACCACAACCATATCTTCTCCCCTCATCATCCTTGAATACCTCCCTACCCGTCTCTCACACGCACGTGCATAGACAGACAGACATGCCCCGCCCTCTCTTATTGATATTGCACTCATACCCTCCGTTTGTCTAGCAGGCCTCTCCCACCATTTGTGAGACGCCACTCCACCACCAACCCTCCGACGCTCTACCTTTGTCTTTTTCCCAACCTTATTCCTCTGCTACACGTATCCATGGATGTCGATCAATCTCCCTCAATACATAGCTAGGTCTCTCTCCTTCCCCACACATATACTAGTCGATCGGTCTCTGCCCCCCCCCCACACACACACCGATAGTCGAACGTTGTAGGTAGGTATACATGCCATGGAGAAAAACTGCACCTCTGCCCTCTCAAATTCCAGTAGGCCAGCCGCCTTGTATCTTTGACGTGGGCAAACAAAAATTCGATGGCACTCTTTATCAATCGCGCAGCCACACACTTCATCCCTGTTTTCAATTCTATCGATATCTCACGTCCATGACTCCATTTCACACACATTGCATATGTTACGTTTTTCTGTTTGAGATATCATCAACACATTGCCTCTGTTTTGCACAAACCATCTCTCTCACACCCACCCACGTACGTACCTGCACCTAAAGAAGAAGTGCACACAGGACGCACATACTCACGTCTCGTTCCCGGCCACACCCGTGCGATTACACGGTGGAGTTCGTTTCTGTACGAAAAGGCAGCCCACGTGATAACTTGACGCGTGTAGCAGTTGTTTACTCGAAGGAGGGTCGGGTACCACGTCTAGACGGAACAAAGTTCGACTTGACGCGTTAGCATTAAATAAAGTTATATATTCCTCAATGGCACGTATAGAATATAAAACGATTAACGTGGGGAAAATGAAAAAATGGGTTTGTCTCTCGTCATACCATCTCACACAAGGCGGCTGTGGCCTCTCTCTCTCTCAGCGTTGGTCAGTGATTTGGCCGCATCCTGTCCGCCGGCGGAAAGGGAGGATGTGCATCGTCTCTCCATTCGACGGTGTTGAGGCAGCACATCCCGATCTGTGGTACCCGTCGTTCTCTCCGACCAAGCTTCGGCGCGGTAGGGCCTTCGCCACTTGCTTGCTGCCGCAGTATGGGTAGATCCCGGCTGCCGGCACCCTCCTAGTAACATCCCGACGACCCTCAGGTACAGCTTCCTCCGGCCTTGCTCCACTGGCCATCTTCCCACGTTGCTGCATGTGGATCTTCTTTAGTTGTTTGCTTAAATCGTATCTCAGCCGCCGCACTTTCCATCTTGCAATCTCGTCCTCAAACCATTTTTTGATAAACCACCATGTGCTATCTTTCCCTTATTACATGGAACATGCTTCTTTTTTGTCGGTGTATGTGTCTTCAACTCGTGTTATTGGGCAGTAATTTTTTCCTTTCAACCTCCTTTTGCAAACAGGGTTATCCATTTTCACCTCATTGCTATTGCGACCTTTTGGTGAACTGCACAAATCACTTTTTTCTAAAGAGTGTTTTGTGCAGTTCCGCTAAAATGTCACACGGGCAACATTTTTACATTTCTGCGGGACTGTGGAAAGGGAGATTGGTTTTGCTATCCTCCTCATCCAACTCCATGCCTAATCTTCTCCAACAAGAAGTTAGTCCTAAAGAGAGATCGTAGAGGTGATCGACTTCTATTTATGTGTGTTATGTTTCATCATCTAGATCCACTATTATTGTAATCACACTAACTTAATATCTTTGCAAACAGGGATGGTCCGCTCGATTTTAGTGGAGATGCACAAAATGATCGGATTGTGGTGTCCTTCATACACCTCTTTTTTGGCTTCAGAGCTGGGTGAAACTAGCTGCCAAGAATGAACATTGTGCCAAGGAAATGGAGCCATGCCTACGAACAACATCGATCAATTATATCTTTTTCTTTATTTGTACACCTTCTCACAACTTTGTCTTCAGTTGTGAAGTGAATATTGGCGCTAATCTGCGAACCATTGAGATGCATTAGCCATGGTAGTTTTAATTTCTATTTGACGGAATGTTGTAACGAGATAATCTCGAGGCAAGACACATGAATCCTAAGTTGAAACCTTTTTTTCCTACGGGAACCAAGTTGAAACCTTCATAGCATCATAGGACAATTTCATTAAAATTATGCGTACATATAAACAAATCCTGAAGGATTGATAGCAATGCCAGAAATAATTCAACTTTGTTTCGCCGACATGTTGGACATCCTTCATCCGGCTCCACCTTCCATGCAGCAATATTGAGTGCACAACACAACTTCGGGGAAAGATTCACCCCGGTCGTTGCGCCACAGTAGTAATGACTAGTGAGCAGTCAAATCTCAGAGCCCCACCTTTGCCACAGTAAGTTGCTCGGACGAAGCAACCATCATTTCTTTGTTCCTTGAATCCGCTGGTACTCCCATATTCCCACAGTAATAAGTTGCTCGGGCAAATCAACCATCACTATATCCGCTCACGTGTGATGACCACAGGAGCTATCCATTCAGATTGCATGTTAAAAAATAAAGGTCGATAACTAATGTGGCAAACCTTAAAAAAAATTTAATGCGGCACCTCGGGCCAACGCGGCCAGATCGCATTTTGCACGAGAAATTACACACCATGTTTTATTGACATGCGGTCCCGTTCCAACATATCAGTGAGACGACGGCGAGTCCTTTTCTACTAGTATTTCCGAACGGACGTGTCGGTCGGGGCGCCTCTTCGTGAACCGTGGCAAACTGGCAACCGCCACCGACTCTTCACCTTTCCCTCTCGATTTGGAACTGCTGTCGCACACTCTTCCTCTCGCTCCTCCATTTTCCTTCAGCCCTTCACCCTTCCTTCTGCCATTGTTTGATCATCTTCTCCATGGAGGGAACAGGCCGGAAACGACCCCGTTATTATTGCCCCAATCTGAAAGATGACATGGTGGAGGAACTCATTGATCGGTGCGACGTCATCACCTCGGCTAGCAAGGCAGGTTCGTTCAAGACCATTCTCGACTCAACTAATAACATAATTACAAGGAACCCAAGGGTCAAGGAGCGGTTTGATCTCCCCTATCTTCTTCGCCGTGACCCTGATGACTACTGGCGCGGGGACGACGGAGGCCTCGCCTCGTGCAAGTTGATGCCGCTTGATAATGATACGTATGATGTTAAGATGCCATCGCTTGAGGGCAAGGATTGGGCAGGCGCAAATGGAGATTGGGTTGTTTATATTGGGTACAACTGCGAGTGGGAACTTGTGAATGTGTACACTCGTCACCGGGTTCCACTTCAAAAAATCTTAGCAAACTGCCCAGAGGTTGAGCACACCGGTATTCTACGCACGTTCAAATACGATCATGGTGACTGTCTTCTACGGAAGATAGCAATTTGTCGAGTTCCCAACCGCTCTTGGCATTACAAGAACTATGAAGTTGTTGCTATCTTTGACAAGCTTGTTGTCGTCCTTTGTGGTTCGACTCGATGGATATTGCTCAAAAATCAGCTTCTATACACGGTTGTGTATTGTGATGCAATTCAATACGAGGGTCTTGTGTTTGCTTCCACTGCTCATGGCACTGTTTTTGCATGGGATCCTCATAGTTTCGGTACGTTTGTCTTCCACCGTAATTATAATTGTTTCATCCACATGCATGCGGGTTAGCAAGTTTCCCTTTACTAATTAACCTTCTTCTTGTGTTTCCAAGGTCCTATGAACATTCCACCACCTATAATTGAAAATTTTTATAACCAAGGGGGAGATGATGATGGTGATGATCGCGAGCATGAGGACGAGCAGAACGTATATACTCAATGGCGCCTAGCAACTAATTCCGATGGATCACCTCTTCTTGTCTGTATACAACGCACTGAGTTTGTTACTACTGAGGGAGCACGTGTTGTCTCCCATGGTCGCACTCTCCGGACCTATTCCAACACCCATTGGATGGTATTCGGGATGGATACTAGTGTGCTAGCACCAACATCTTCTCCCTGGTACAGAATTGATAGTCTTGGAGAAAACTCACTCTTCCTTGGACAAAACTATCCGATGATGGTGAAAGGAGATCCAAATGCTGTTGACACAATGTTACTAGTACCATTTATGAGAAGCAAATGTGTCTATACCTCAGACATTTGGGTGGTTCCCTACCCTGGCACTGATATAGTAGGTCGCTTCAGCCTGGATGATCAGTCCTGCGTTGATCTCGAGATCGACAATAGATGGCCGTCCTAGAGAATCACATGTGGTTCAAAGCAAACGTTTACAACGCCGAGGAATGGTTGAGTTGTAGTTCATTTCATTGCTTGTTATTTGTTGTGTGATGAAAACTTTAGTATTTATAATGTATCCTCATTGTCGATGTGGATTGATGACCTGTTGTATGTAATAAAATGATATGCCTGTGATAAACTTACTAAATTTATGAATGGCTTCCGAGTCGCTTCTCTGAGTGAGTGGTGCAACGAGGCAATTTTTTTTCCTAATACATAATTGTACGTGCATTGTAACAGGTTATCGGATGAGGCCAATCAACAATAGTAGTACACTATTTGTACTAGCTTCACATGCTTCGCTCGTCGGGCGAGTGTTTTTACTGTAGCCATATGTTAATGTGTTTGCTGTACGTAACCAGCACCTCGAATCCTCGATACTAGTACTATATAGTAAGTAGTAGGAGTAGTAGGGTGCCATGGGCCAGAACAAGCATTCACGTCCAGGAGTACGGCACACGCCACCACCATGACATCCATCTGACACTATATTATTTTTTGGAGTCCATGCTAGAGCAATCTCTTCAACCTCGTCGTTTCTCTAACTTCAGCCATCATGCGGCGGGCGAGGTGGGGGTTTGCCGATAGTCGGTTTCCTCAACTGCGGTCCCACTTATAAGGCCAAGTCCAATGCACGACCCCAAACGGGCCTCCGTTTTGCACGAACTCCAACGATAATTTTGACTAGAAAAGCAAGACCAAAGAAAACAAGAACCACAAGAATACATTTTACTACTCTAGAAGATATCCAACTTCCATAACTGCTCCTGTAAGTTGGATTAGTTCCTTCTTGATGCATTCATTGTTGATCAGCGGAGGCTCGATCTTGCGTGCTTCTTTCTTCTTCGAGTGTAAAGAAGTAGACGTTGCTTCCTCGCATCTAGTCTCATGTCTAGCCTCTATTCTAGTAGGAGTATCAACAAGTGCACTAGTCTCATCTCTAGCCTCTATGCTAGCTAAAAGTGCTAGAAAATCTACTAAATTGCGCTCTATCAATATATCGATGTAATCTTCTTCCCAATACAAAAACTTGCATCCATTATACTCCCTCCATTCCACAATACATGCCTTCTATTTGTCAAAATATAGATGTATCTAGACATGTTTTAGTATATAGGTACATCCATTTTTGGACAAATGGAAGTCAAGTATTTTGGAACAAAATTTTAGGTTAGCACAAGTAGTCTAATCCGGGAGCACAACCGAAGATTTGGTCGGGTTCTTCCTCCTTTTGCCAACACGTGGGACATCCAGCTCCAGGTCATGTCATGCAAGAAAATAGAGTGGTAGTTGAAGCCACGTGATGTGCATCTCTTGAGTAACTCCAAAAGTGGCCACCGAAGATCTTTATTGGATTTGTTTTTCATCACCAGCACGTCGAGGTGAAAATGTGCAGGTTCAGTGGGTCCTCTTGCGTTTTCACTGACATGTGGGACCGCATGTGAGAAAACAGACGATGGGCTCCGCGCGTCCGCTGGCTGGCTGAGAAGAGAGATAGAGGAAGGCTGAGCATGGACTCCAGGAAATTTGTTCTACGTAACCAGCACCTTGATATTCGCGTGTGGTTGTTTCTAGAATAAAAAAACGGAGGTACCCCTACTCATGTTACTCCCACTATGCCTAGCCTAAGGTTAGTAGGTGACCTTGCGCTTGGCTCTTCGCCTCTTCCGGAAGTCGATGGTTCTACAGTAGTGCTTCTGGCAATCTGACACCAAATGAACTGCTGCATGTCCACCGCTTGTAAGCAAAAGTTTCTCCTCGTGTTGCGGGCCACCCCGCACACGTTGGCGAGGGAGAAGGCATAATCAAGCTTCTCATCATTCTACGAGTTGACGGGACACATCAAAGTTATTTAGTATGTACTCTCTCCAAAAAAGGGCTGACCATGTCATTGCTACCATCCCGTGCTCCGTCGTTGAGTACGTGCACTATTCACGTGCCATCGAGGAGAAAAAATATTGCGTAGGTGCCATCAAAGTGCATGACTCACTTATGCACTGCTTATCTGATTATCTCCATTTTCTTGCATGACACGTGCACCTTGATGCTAGATGTCTCGCGTGTTGGGAAAAGGATGAACAAAGCTCACGTAAAAGAAAAGAGTTGAAGAGCATAGATTCCCGACGACTGAGAAGGAGCAAGAAACCTCGCGGTGGAGCGTCTACAAGGAACCTTGTGCGTCTTCTCCTGTTTTTTGCCACCTGCCCACCTATAAACAAATAAAAGAACATGAACTTTTTGCTAACCACTAGAAACGGTTGAAGATGTTTTATACTCCCTCCATTCCCAAATATAAGTCTTTTTAGAGATTTCAATAAGGGACTACATACGAAACAAAATAAGTGAATCTACACTCTAAAATATGTCTACATACATCTATATGTTGTAGACTATTTGAAATGGCTAGAAAGACTTATATTTAGGAACAGAGGGAGTAGTTTATATTGAATTATTAATAACCATGCAACAATCCACGCATGTACAGGACGCATGCAGCCACACATGTACACAAGCCAACGCACTAACTCCATCCGATCCAACTCATGCACATACACGCACAACATGGAGCACAAAACGCACGTCCACAACACTTGCATGCACACACGCTCGGCCGCAGAATGCACATGAATAACACATGCATGCACACACACTCGGCTGCACGGAGGCGTACGCCATCCGCGGCGACGTCCGGTTCGTCGTGCTACGGCGAATCTCGCACATAATGGCGCATATGCATCTCTTGTAGCACCTCTTTGTCGTCGTTGCTCAACTACTAGTCAGAGACGAAGACGACTGTAGCCTCGGCCTTAGAGCTAGCACCGATGAAAAAACACGCACTATGCACGCACACAAGCACGTACGGAGTGCCCACGATGTGGTGGTGGTGTGTCCCCAGTCGCCTCTACTCCTTCTGTGCATGTTGTCTATCAAGGCGGCTGCATGCTAATGATGATATGGGTGAGATCTTCTAGGACTCAGATGATGACGAGGAAAATTATGAGACACAAGGTGACGTACACCGTCAAGGTCCACGGTCAAGGGGGTGCTAGTAAGCGCTTAGATGTGCTTAGAGCAAGTACAATAGAGTTGAGTCAGCGGCTATAAGGAATAAACTAGTATATTTCTGCTTAGTTGGAGGAAAGAGAAGAGGAGAGTGAAGGTAAGTGGGCTCTTCGTGAAGAGACAACTCTAGCACGTGCTCCTAGGCACTTTGTGAGAATGAAAGGTGGGCCACATAATAAAAAAGTAGTAGTACACTCTTTTGATCTACTATTGTACATGTTGACTATAAGATTGGCTGTAGATGACATGGCACTGGCTTATAGCCAGCATCTAGCTATACTATTAACCATGCTCTTAGATGAGGTGCTAAGTGCATTAAATGGCTTAGTAACTCAAGTCTCCAATGCATAGGTGCTTAGTTTATTGGTGCCACATCATATTTATTCCTACGTGGCAGGCTTTGCAGCTATACATGGTGGAGCACTCGGAGAGGCCAAGGCTGGTCATAGTGGGAAGTAACTTATATTGTAACATATTACTATGTTACTCCAAACTACTCAATTATTAATGATATAGTATTTATACTAAAGGGACTAACGAACGCCTTAATTACTCCATTTTTAAAAAAAAACCTTGATGGGGCTATTATTGACTTTTTTTGGAGCTATTATTGACTTGGACGTGGGGTTTGGGGGCCAAAGGCCTACTATTATACTCGCACGACCGACCTGACATGCTCTACCCTAGCCGCCACTGTATCATATGGTTTCGCACCATTCCAGATCTTAGCGCCGCCACGCAATTCTTCTCCAGCCCTCCTTCCGGCGTGCACCGCGAGAAGGGACATCAGTCCTCCAAACCCCGCCTTTCGCGATCCTGTACGGGAGAGGGGCGATCAGGTTTTTGGGGAGCACACTCATGTGACTGCTGCCAGCGACGACTTCCTCAATGATAGCCTTCTTCCCCGACCTCAGTAACCTCTTCATCAACGACATGAGTGACAACATCAACCACATTGGTTCTGCTCCTGCTGTACAGTATGTGATTCTGTCCTCCTGGTTTAGTCCGCATCATTACTTTGATGTTTGCAATTGTCTTCATGATCTATTTACTGCTGATTCGGATTAAATCTCATACTAAATTGCTCATATATTCAACAATCCAATCTAAAAACCTGATTACAGGCAATTTACTCCGAGTGGTTTTGTTGCGCTTTTGAAGCCGCCTACTTTTAAGGGGGTGCAATATAAAAGGTGGCGCACAAGAGCAGTATATTGGTTTCAGATCATGTACTGCTATGACGCCACTAAGGGTAAGCCTGAGGGCGGTCTTAATCCTACACAGCAGGAAGCTTTTCAGAACATGGATACCCTCTTCAAAGCCGCCCTGCTGAGTGTTCTTAACGATTCCATTATGGATTCATATATGTCGTTTGACAGCGGCAAAGACATGTGGGCTGCGCTCGAGGCCACGTTTGGGCCCTCGGGCGCTGGCAACGAGTTGTACGTCATGGAGCAATTCTATGACTATAAGATGACTGATGAGCGCTCTGTTGTTCAGCAGACTCATGAGATACAGTCACTCTCTAAGGAACTTGAGTACTTTGAGTGTGTGTTGCCAGACAAATTTGTTGCTGGGACCATCATTGCCAAGCTTCCACCTTCATGGAACGATTTTGCTACTTCTCTAAAAAGCAAGAGACATGAGTTTTCTGTTTTGGATCTCATTAGCACTCTTGATTTTGAGGAGAAGGTGAGAGCAAAAGACACACGTGCTCGGGTCGCTGAGGGAGCTTCTAGTGCCCACATGGTACACGAGAAGAACTTCCAGCCCAACCAGCCCCAAAACAATAAGAACAAATCTCAGGGGAAAGGTGAGTTTGATGCAAAGAACAAGCCGTCACATTCTACCAACTTCAAGAAGAATTCTCATAATGGGAAGGGATACAAACCTCAATTTTGGTAGCACCGCACAAAATTTATATGGCTGCATCTACCTGCTGTCAGCTAACCTCATGGTGCTCCAGGTATTCCTACATTCGTAACTAGGTACAATGACCACCGCAAGATGAAATTAGCTTATTCATACATTGACTTGCTGAATGCAGTGCGGAACGATCCTGTCATGTGTGGAGGAGCGAACAAGCAGTGTAGCCGAAGGTGGAAATCAACCAAGGACTTATGAAATTATATATAATCTTCCTCAGGCAGGTCAGTACTCCCTTCGTCCAGATGATCGTGTTTTCTCATGCCGAGCTATTGATATGTGCTACTGTTTTACAACACCGCTTAAGTATAGCTACTGTTTTCTTATCTTTTCAGATTCAGGACAATGAATATGATTTCAGGGGAACTGCACAATATGGACTCATGTTGATTCATCTCTATTGCCTCATGTGTTTGCTGCAAATGTGTCAGCATCAATTGCAAGACGAGGCAGCTAGCTAGCTGTGGAGTTGCCAACATGCTCAAAGTGCTCGCAACATTGAGAAGAAACAAGCATGCCCAAGAAATTAATGCGTCCGTAGGGAGGCCCTTTGCTCAGAGAAGCATCGACTGATTTTGTTTATTTCCACACCTTCTCATAGCTTTGTATTGGTTATAGTATGGTGAATCATTGAGATGCATAGACATGCTGAACTTTTGTTCTTCTGAATGTTAGTTTAATGTGAGTGTCTGCATCCATTACCGCATCCTCTAATTTGGTGGATGCACACAGAGAAAATAAATCTCCTTAATTTACTCCAGAACCACCCTATTAAATAGGCCTAGTAACAAACCAGGCGCATGCAGTGGCCGGCGGGCACATGCATCCTGCATGCATGGCCAGTCAGCCAAGTCCATGTGCCAGCTCCAATGCAGCAACGCAAAAGAAGAGAGCGGTTCTTGGGAAAAAGCGAGTAGTTAGTGTAGCGGGCCTTATAAACACGAACAACTCACTCTCCCGCTTTCGTTCCGCCCCCCCAAATCCCCCCGCTCCCCAATCTTCCTCACTCATTCAGAAAACCCCGCTCACCTTCTTCCTCACTCATACAGAAAACGCCTGCTCCTCTTCTTCCACTCCTACAGAAATCCCCAGCTCTCCTTCTTCCCCACTCGCACTGCCACTACGCTCGTCTCTGGCTACTCTGCTCAAACCCGTGAGCTCGATGCGACGCCCACAAGGAAAATGGAGTCGGCTGGCCCTAGTGCAAAGAAGATGAGGCTCCCGCCAGCGGCGACGCCGGTTGTAGATCCCGCACCCAGTAGCGCGGGGAGAAGCGGCAAACCCCCCCCACCCTTATCTGAGGAACCGGTAGAATCTCAAGTGGACCGCATCCGCGATCTCTCAGACGTCATCCTTGAGGAGAGCATCTCGCTTCTCCCCACCAAGGATTGCTGCCGCACACAAGTCCTCTCAACTCGGCGGCGCCCTCTATGGCGCACCGCACCCCTTAATCTCGACTGTCGTCAGATATTTGTCCTTCCTGAATTTGATCTCCTTAGAGCCATCGTCTCTTCTCACTAGCAGGGCCCCGTTCAATGCCTCTGCATCCCGACATGCTACCTGTTGTCCATACCCGGCAAGGTGGATGCTTGGTTGACATCCCCTGAATTCGGAAAAATCCAGCAGTTTGAGTTTTACCATTACCACAAAAGTTTCATACCACGAACACACCAAGAATTCGTGCCCACACCACCGTTGTCCATCTCGCGGTTTTCCTCCTCTCTCCACACCACCACCTTTGCCCGGTGCCATCTGCCAGACGATCTGGTACAAATGCTTCGACTCCCACTGCTAAAAAAACTTTCGCTTGTGGTGGTTTATCTGTCGGAGGCCTCACTGCACAGCATAATCCACTCTAGTTGCCCTACCCTGGAACACTTGCTGATTGTTTTGGGAATAGAAATTGGTATCAGTTGTCTCCAAATAAAGTCGCCTCACCTTAAAAGCATTGGAATTTGTTTTAAAGGACAGCAGCTCATCATCGAAGATGCCTGCTATGTCTTGAGCTTGCGTTGGTTTTCCTTGAAGAGGAAAGGGTGATGCAGCAATAGTACCGTAAGTATTTCCCTCAGTTTTTGAGAACCAAGGTATAAATCCAGTAGGAGGTTCCTCAAAAGTCCCACGCACCTACACAAACAAACAAAGAACTCGCAACCAACGCAATAAAGGGGTTGGCAATCCCTTCACGGCCACTTGCGAAGGTGAGATCTGATAAAGATAGTATGATAAGATAAATATATTTTTGGTATTTTATAATATAGATGCAAAAAGTAAAGATGCAAATAAAAGTAGATTGAAATCTTATATGATAAAAGATAGACCCAGGGGCCATAGGTTTCACTAGTGGCTTCTCTCAAGATACAATAAGTATTACGGTGGGTGAACAAATTACTGTCGAGCAATTGATAGAAAAGTGAATAATTATGAGATTATCTAGGCATGATCATGTATATAGGCATCACGTCTGTGACAAGTAGACCGACTCCTGCCTGCATCTACTACTATTACTCCACACATCGACCGCTATCCAGCATGCATCTAGAGTATTAAGTTCATAAGATTAGAGTAACACATTAAGAAAGATGACATGATGTAGAGGGATAAACTCAAGCAATATGATATAAACCCCATCTTTTTATCCTCGATGGCAACAATACAATATGTGCCTTGCAACCCTTTCTGTCACTGGGTAAGGACACCGCAAGATTGAACCCAAAGCTAAGCACTTCTCCCATCGCAAGAAAGATCAATCTAGTAGGCCAAACCAAACTGATAATTCGAAGAGACTTGCAAAGATAACTCAATCATACATAAAAGAATTCAGAGGAGATTCAAATATTTGTCATAGATAAACTTGATCATAAACCCACAATTCATTGGATCTCGACAAACACACTGCAAAAAGAGTTACATCGAATAGATCTCCACAAGAGAGGGGGAGAACATGGTATTGAGATCCAAAAAGAGAGAACAGGCCATCTAGCTAATAACTATGGACCCGAAGGTCTGTGGTAAACTACTCACAACTCATTGGAGGGGCTATGGTGTTGATGTAGAAGCCCTCCATGGTCGATTCCCCCTCCGGTGGAGTGTCGGCGAAGGCTCCAAGATGGGATCTCGCGGATACAGAAGGTTACGGTGGTGGAAATTGTTTTTCGTTGGCTCCCTGGATGTTTTCGGGGTACATAGGTATATATAGGAGGAAGAAGTACGTCGGTGGCCTCCCTAGGGGCCCAGGAGACAGGGGCACGCCCTGTAGGGGTGGGCGTGCCCTCCTATCTGCTGGCCGCCTCGATTGCTTCTTGACTTGCACTCCATGTCCTCTGGATCACGTTCGTTCCAAAAATCACGCTCCTGAAGGTTTCATTCCATTTGGACTCCTTTTGATATTCCTTTTCTTCGAAATACTGAAATAGGCAAAATAATAGCAATACGGGCTAGGCCTCCGGTTAGTAGGTTAGTCCCAAAAATGATATAAATGTGTAAAATAAAGCCCATAAACATCCAAAAGGGGTAATATAATAGCATGGAACAATCAAAAATTATAGATACGTTGGAGACGTATCAAGCATCCCCAAGCTTAATTCCTGCTCGTCCTCGAGTAGGTAAATGATAAAAACAGAATTTTTGATGTGGAATGCTACCTAGCATAATTCTCAATGTAATTTTCTTTATTGTGGCATGAATGTTCAGATCCAAATGATTCAAAATAAAAGTTCATATTGACATAAGAAATAGTAAAACTTCAGGCATACTAATCAAAGCAATCATGTCTTCTCAAAATAACATGGCTAAAGAAAGTTTATCCCTACAAAATTATATAGTTAGGCTATGCTTCATTTTCGTCACACAAAAATGTTCCCAAATTCTACACCCCTGATGACAAGCCAAGCAATTGTTTCGTACTTAAATAATCTCAAACTTCTTCAACCTTCACGCAATACATGAGCATGAGCCATGGATATAGCACTATGGGTGGAATAGAATATGATGATGGGGATTGTGTGGAGAAGACAAAAAAAGGAGAAAGTCTAACATTGACGAGGATAATCAACGAGCTATGGAGATGCCCATCAATTGATGTCAACATGAGGAGTAGGGATTGCCATGGAACGGATGCACTAGAGCTGTAAATGAATGAAAGCTCAACAAAAGGAAACTAGTGGGTGTGCATCCAACTTGCTTGCTCACGAAGACCTAGGGAATTTCAGGAAGCCCATTGTAGGAATATACAAGCCAAGTTCTATAATGAAAAATTCCCACTAGTATATGAAAGTGACAACATATGAGACTCACTATATGAAAAACATGGTGCTACTTTGAAGCACAATATATGAGACTCACTATATGAAGAACATGGTGCTACTTTGAAGCACAAGTGTGGAAAAAGAGATAGTAACATTGCCCCTTTTTATTTTTTTATTTTTTATTTTTTTTCTTTTTTTGGGCCTTTCTTTTTTTTTGGCCTTTCTTTCTTTCTTTTTTCGGGGGGGGGGGCAATGCTCTAATAATGATGATCATCACACTTTTATTGATTACAACACAAGGATTACAACTCGAAACTAGAATAAGATATGACTATATGAATGCCTCCGGCGGTGTACCGGGATGGTGCAATGAATCAAGAGTGACATGTATGAAAAATTATGCATGGTGGCTTTGCCACAAATACGATGTCAACTACATGATCATGCAATGGCAATATGACCAAAGTAATGTATGTCATGATGATGAATGGAACGGTGGAAAGTTGCATGGCAATATATCTCGGAATGGCTATGGAAATGCCATAATAGGTAGGTATGGTGGCTGTTTTGAGGAAGATATAAGGAGGTTTATGTGTGATAGAGCGTATCGTATCATGGGGTTTGGATGCACCGGCGAAGTTTGCACCAACTCTCAAGGTGAGAAAGGGCAATGCACGGTACCGAAGAGGCTAGCAATGGTGGAAAGGTAAAAGTGCGTATAATCCATGGACTCAACATTAGTCAAAAGAACTCATATACTTATTGCAAAAATTTAGAAGTCATCAAAAACCAAGCACTACGCGCATGCTCCTAGAAGGATAGATTGGTAGGAAAAGACCATCGCTCGTCCCCGACCGCCACTCATACGGATGCACAATCCAAGTACACTTCATGTTTCAAATTTGTTACACAACTTTAACCATACGTGCATGCTACAGGACTTGCTAACTTCAACACAAGCATTCTTTAAATTCATAATCACCCAACTAGCATGACTTTAATATCACTACCTCCATATCTCAAAACAATTATCGAGTATCAAATTGATCATAGCATCCAATTCACTTCCTATGATAGTTTTTATTATACCCAACTTGGATGCCTACCATTCTAGGACCAATTTTATAACCATAGCAAATACCATGCTGTTCTAAGAGACTCTCAAAATAATATAAGTGAAGCATTAGAGACTAGAAATTTCTACAAAATTAAGCCACCGCCGTGCTCTAAAAGATATACGTGAAGCACTAGAGCAAAAACTATCAAGCTCAAAAGATATAAGTGAAGCACATAGAGTATTCTAATAAATTCTAATCAAGTAGGCTTCTCCCAAAAGGTGTGTACATCAAGGATGATTGTGGAAAACTAAAAATCAAAGACTAGTATAATACACGACGCTCCAAGCAAAACACATATCATGTGGCGAATAAAAATATAGCTCCAAGTAAAGTTACCAATGAACGAAGACGGAAGAGGGGATGCCTTCCCGGGGCATCCCCAAGCTTAGGCTTTTGGCTATTATTGAATATCTTGGGGTTCCATGGGCATCCCCAAGCTTAGGCTTTTGCCACTCCTTACTCCACAGTCCATCAAATCTTTACCCAAAACTTGAAAACTTCACAACACAAAACTCAACAGGAAATCTCATAAGCTCCGTTAGTGAAAGAAAACAAAACCACCACATAAGGTACTGTAATGAACTCATTCTTTATTTAAATTGGTGTTAAACCTACTGTATTCCAAGTTCTCTATGGTTCATACCACTTAATACTAGCCATAGATGCATCAAAATAAGTAAACAACACACGAAAAATAGAATCTGTCAAAAACAGAACAGTTTGTAGCAATCTGTAACTAACGCAAACTTCTAGAACTTTAAAAATCCTACCAAAATGGAAAGTCCTGGGAAATTTGTCTATTGATCAGCATAAAAAAGAATCAATGCAAAATCCCGTTTCTGTGATTCAAGAAAACTAATTTCGTGCGCGCAAAGTTTCTATTTTTCAGCAGAATCAAATTAACTATCACCATAGGTTATCCTATAGGTTCTACTTGGCACAAACACTAATTAAAACATAAAAACACATCTAAACAGAAGGTAGATGCAAAATTTATTACTAAATATAAACAAAAACAAAAAACACAAATAAAATTGGGTTGCCTCCCAACTAGCGCTATCGTTTAACGCCCCTAGCTAGGCATAAAAGCAAAGATAGATCTAAGTAGTGCCATAATAATAAGATAGATCTTGAAAACTCATCTCATACTCTCTACGTTCAGCAGCAAGTTTTCTTTGAGGCAATCAAAAGTAATCAAAAGGGCTAAATTTAGCGGGACAAAAGTCCCCAAGATCAATCACACGAGGAACGGGTTCCTCCTTTGGCCCTTCATAATACACAACTAATTCATCACTATAAGCATTCTTTTGGCAAAATCTCGTGAGCCTACACTCAAGAGAGTATCCTAGCACATTATTTCGAAGAGCAAAATCATTATTAAGTTCGGAGATTCTATCAACTAGGACATTGGTAGGAACCTTTTTTCTAAGGTTTTCATTGAAAGCAACATAGTCCGAAGATTTAAAACGCCTAATTTCCTCTTGATCGAAGAGGACTGCATCTATGGGAGGACGACCGGCGTCCACCCTATAGTGCGCAAAGATTTATTTGGCCTCTCTTATTATAAATCCAAATTCATGAGCCAAAAATATAGTAACAGCACGCTTAACAGAAGAATGCTAAATATTGGAAAATTCTAGGAAAACTCTTTGTATGCAAGGATGCATATGCATAAATTGTCTTTCAAGTTCGACTACAAGCATAGCGATAGCATCCGCAAGACTACTAGTTCTATGAAGAATAGAACCAACCATGGAAGGTAAAGCACCGACACAAGTAAAGAAATCGTGAATAACACCTTTTCCAATAATGTTACCACTACCGATTCGAAACTTTTTAGTATGCAATATAGGGGGTTCTTCAGCCGGAGCCTCAGAATTTTCCATATTATCATTATTGTCCAGATCGACAATAATTTCCCCAATTTCAGACATAACGGCAAACAAAAGCAAGTAGGAAGAAAGCAAGCGAAAGAGAGAAGAAGATTGGGAAAGAGAGGGCAAATAAAACGGCAAGGGTGAAGTGGGGGAGAGGAAAACGAGAGGCAAATGGCAAATAATGTAAATGCGAGGGAGATGAGTTTGTGATGGGTACTTGGTATGTCTTGACTTGAGAGAAGACCTCCCCGGCAACGGCGCCAGAAATCCTTCTTGCTACGTCTTGAGCTTGTGTTGGTTTTCCTTGAAGAGGAAAGGGTGATGCAGCAATAATAGCGTAAGTATTTCCCTCAGTTTTTGAGAACCAAGGTATCAATCCAGTAGGAGGCTCCTCAAAAGTCCCATGCACCTACACAAACAAACAAAGAACTCCAACCAACGCAATAAAAGGGGTTGTCAATCCCTTCATGGCCACTTGCGAAAGTGAGATCTGATAGAGATAGTATGATAAGATAAATATATTTTTTGGTATTTTATAATATAGATGCAAAAAGTAAAGATGCAAATAAAAGTAGACTGAAAGCTTATATGATAAAAGATAGACCCGGGGGCCATAGGTTTCACTAGTGGCTTCTCTCAAGATAGCATAAGTATTACGGTGGGTGAACAAATTACTGTCGAGCAATTGATAGAAAAGCGAATAATTATGAGATTATCTAGGCATGATCATGTATATAGGCATCACGTTCGTGACAAGTAGACGGACTCCTGCCTGCATCTACTACTATTACTCCACACATCACTATCCAGCATGCATCTAGAGTATTAAGTTCATAAGAATAGAGTAATGCATTAAGAAAGATGACATGATGTAGAGGGATAAACTCAAGCAATATGATATAAACCCCATATTTTTATCCTGGATGGCAACAATACAATACGTGCCTTGCAACCCTTTCTGTCACTGGGTAAGGACACCGCAAGATTGAAGCCAAAGCTAAGCACTTCTCCCATGGAAAGAAAGATCAATCTAGTAGGCCAAACCAAACTGATAATTCGAAGAGACTTGCAAAGATAACTCAATCATACATAAAAGAATTCAGAGAAGATTCAAATATTTCTCATAGATAAACTTGATCATAAACCCACAATTCATCGGATCTCGACAAACACATCGCAAAAAGAGTTACATCGAATAGATCTCCACAAGAGAGGGGGAGAACATGGTATTGAGATCCAAAAAGAGAGAAGAAGCCATCTAGCTAATAACTATGGACCCGAAGGTCTGTGGTAAACTACTCACAACTCATCGGAGGGGCTATGGTGTTGATGTAGAAGCCCTCCATGGTCGATTCCCCCTCTGGCGGAGCGCCGGCAAAGGCTCCACGATGGGATCTCGCGGATACAGAAGGTTACGATGGTGGAAATTGTTTTTCGTCGGCTCCCTGGATGTTTTCGGGGTACGTAGGTATATATAGAAGGAAGAAGTACGTCGGTGGCTGCCCGAGGGGCCCAGGAGACAGGGCATGCCCTGTAGGGGTGGGCGTGCCCTCCTATCTCCTGGCCGCCTCGATTGCTTCTTGAGTTGCACTCCAAGTCCTCTGGATCACGTTCGTTCCAAAAATCACGCTCCCGAAGGTTTCATTCTGTTTGGACTCCGTTTGATATTCCTTTTCTTCGAAATACTGAAATAGGCAAAAAAACAGCAATACGTGCTGGGCCTCCGGTTAGTAGGTTAGTCCCAAAAATGATATAAATGTGTAAAATAAAGCCCATAAACATCCAAAAGGGGTAATATAATAGCATGGAACAATCAAAAATTATAGATACGTTGGAGTGGTATCAATGCCCCTTCACTTGAAAGGTTGCTCCTTCATAATTGTTATACACCTTCAGAAATAACTGTCGTCTCTGCGCCCAAACTGGAGACCTTGGGTGTAATTCGTGACCCGTTTAATAATCACAAGGAGTTGGTGTTTGGCTCCTCACTTTTTCAGGTACCGTATATTATCATCTACACATTTGTAATCATATGCTGCATTTTTCATTTGTGCGCATAAGTTTTATATCATCTTGGAGTACACTTTGGGTATTAATATTATGTTATATGCTCAATGAAGAGTTTGTCCATTGATAGCCTATCAATGCTGCTGGATTCTGTCAAGATCATATATATCAGAATGTATAGTTTTGATCTGGAGATAATTATTGGCTTGTGCGATGCTTTCGATCTCTCGAGAATTTATACATAGAGGTGATGATTTCATGCACATTGAAAGCCCATATATATTGTACTAGAATTAACTGTTCAGTTGTCGTTCTTTGGACATACTCTTTTTTTAGACCTTAACTGTTTTTAATCTTCATGTCTACTTAGGCAGAACCACATGGAGAAAAACATATAACCAATCGGTGGCGTAATAAGCACAAGGATTTTCTCAGTTCTCATGACATTCGTTTGAGGACAATAACGATGGGACGATATGCATCCAACCAGGCAAATAGAAGCTTTGTCACATTCTTCCTGTTGAATGCGAGGTTACTATTGTCCACGAGGCTTAATTTTTACAGCAAGAGATTTCTCATGGAAGAACATGTTGAACAGCAAAAAAAGAAGTTTCAGGTGGACAAATGGGCTTCTAAACATGCTCGACTTCTATTTACAACAAGTTGTAGACATCCTAAAATAATTTTTTTGCACAGGATGTTGATTTTATGGATCAGACCGATCCATTTGTTTGTGACTGCAAAAAAGAGTGGTTGGGTTAGATGTTACTGTCATGTTCAATCTGGGTTTTGTCTAAAAATTTGATGAACAATTAATCCTTGGGCTTTTTGTACCATTTGTATGCTTGACTTGCATGTTGTTGCCCTCGTACTCCCCTCCACTTGCCACCACACTGCCGCATCTTCCATGGCTGCTGTTCGTTCCCGTCCGAGGCCTTGCCGTCATTCTCCGCCTTGGTTCGCTCGTTGTGCCCGCCGCCGTCCGGTGTTGTCAACATGGTCAACAACCAAGAGGAATCAGGAGATGACTGTACGTGGAGAGGCTGACAGTAGGGACCCACCAGGGTCATTGCATTTCGCAAGCAGGTGCCTCGTTATTACAAGCCAAAAAAATACTTCCTCCTAATTGTTTGACAACTAGGTCCCAGCCATTGTCAGTGTAGTCAATAAACAAGAAAATTACACAACAAGCGGATAACACTAGGGACCCAGCAGCTCGCCCAGTTGTTTTTCAGTTTCAGAGATGGAGCTCAACTGCTCGTTGTGCGGGGGCTGTGGCCCGTCTAGCCCATGGTTACGCTTTTATTAAGCACATGATGAGCCCAGTTGATATATTTTTTCTTTCTGAAATTGGCTAGCCCAGTTCTTTTTTTTGGAGAATACCAAAACTGAGGCCTACTTGCTTTTCTCAGCCCTGCTGGGCTGCAAATCTTTCAAGACGAGGAGGGATGTAAGTAGTAAGAAATGGGCTTCCCCAAAAAACGGGCTATAAGTTGTAAGAAATGGGTTGTAAATTTTTAAACCAAAGCCAACCGGCAATTGCATTAAAATATTATTTTTTTCACGATTTCTCTACTCTCTACTCTTATAAAAACCAAAGCCAACTGGCAATTACATTAAAATGTCATCTTTTCTCCCACAAGATAAGTTACTCATACAAATGCATCTTCATGTTCCGTGCAACGAACGAGCATCTTGCTAGTTAAGATTCTAAATTTCATTCATTTTTTTGCGGAGAATTGTTTTTTGAATTTTATTTTGATATAATTTTTTGAAAATTATTTTTAACGTGACTCGAAATTTCGTGATTAAAAGAGTTCGGACCCCACCGAAATACGCAAAATTTCGTTGAATGTTTTAGAAGTGCCCAGAATATATGGTCTGTAATGCTAATAAAAAGAATATGGGCTTCAAATATCCTTAAGAATTAGCAAATGGGTTGTAAATTATTGAAAATAATGGCTAATGGGTTGTATGCTGTTTTCCACAGATTTGGAGGCTGACTTCTGGGCCTACTAGGTTCACGATGACGTTGTCCTAATTTTTTTTGACGCATACGCAAGGATTTGTCAACTTAGTCAACACACAGCAGTGACTGTTGGATGTCCATCCAACGGCTGTCGTGCTTCTTCAATCTTCGATCTTCCTGCTCTAGCTGCCCAAACCAGTGCCGGCGGGACTGCCTGCTCCCTCCTCCCATGGTTGGCTGTGCTGCCGCCAGGCCATCCCTCTAACCACCCACACATCCTGTTATTTTCCGGCGACATCAGCCTCACCCCGCAGCCGACCAGTCAGCGCTCGTACTCCCCTCAACATGGGCATCCGCTGCGGTGGCTTCGCTGGCTCCGGGTGGTTCCCTTCCTGGGCCTCGCCCTCGTCCACCGCGTTTGTGATCTCGGCGCGGCGAGGTCAACATGGTCAACAAACAACAGCCATCGGAAGAGGCTGCTAGTAGGGGCCCGCACAGGGAAATGCCTCCTTATTACGCGCAAAATAATGATTCCTCCACCTGATAGCTGAGACCCACCGGAAGGGCCTCAGTATTTCGTGAAAAAACGTTCCCCCCACTGTCAGCTCGGACCCACCGGAAATGCCTCCTTATTACGCACAAAAAAATGAATACTCCCCCTGCTAGTTGGGACTCACCTTGGTGGGAGGCTGACTTGTGGGCCTACTAAGTTGATGGGGACGGAGGGCTTTGTCAACTTAGTCAATATGAATGATTCTAGGTCCAGTGACCATACGATGTCCATCCAACGACCGTAGTGCTTCTTCAACCTTTGGTCTTCGTGCTCCAGCCGCCCAAAGCAGCGTCGGTCGTGCCGCATGCTCCTGCCTCCCGTGGCCGGCTATGATGCTGTGGAGGCCTCACCGCCCTCTACTACTCCCACAGCTGGCCAGGCCATCCCTCTACTCACCCACACCCCCTGTTATTCTTCGGCGATGGTAGCCTCACACCGCAGCCGAACCAGTGGACCCTCGTACTCCTCTTCGTGTGGGCATCCACTGCTGTGTCTTCCCCGGCTCCGCGTCGTCCCCTTCCTAGGCCTCGCCGTCGTCCACCGCCCTGGTGCTCTCGGCGCGGTGTGGTCAATGTGGTCAACAACCGGCTTCCATCGGAAGAGTACTGTGCATGGAGAGGCTGACAGCTGGGTCCACGACGACCGCAAGGAAGTGCCTCCTTATTACACGCAAAATAATTATTCCTCCACCTGATAGCAGGGACCCGCCGGACGGGCCACCGTATTTCACGAAAAAAACATTTCCCCTGACTGCTGGGACCCACCAGCTACACCTTCGCATACAAGGAAGTGCGTCTGGGCAAAAAAAAGCGATTCGCCCCCCTGACTGCTGGGACCCACCAACTACATCTTCACACGCAAGGAAGTGCCTGACAGTCGGGACCCACCTGGTCGAAGCATATGTAGCGTTGTCATTCTGGTCGGGCACGTGCATGTACATACTGGTGGATGTAGAGGCATGCACGTGCCGTAGTAGAGGCACGTACTTGTCGTAGTAGAGGCGTGCACGTAGCATGTACACGTACGTATAGCGGCTAGTGTGCAAGAAAGAAAATACGGCCATGTATGTGTACATACGGGCAGGGTCTCGAAGGCCTACTCGCGCATACGTATGGCCAGGGCTCGCGTACATGGCTGGGTCAGAACGGAGAAACAGCATCGTCGTCTTGTTCATGGGGAGCCAACCGGCTGGGTCAGAACGGAATGTGTCGCCGTGTTCATCGGGAGGGCTTGGACGGAACAGCCGATGGAAACAAGGCCTGGCGTACCGCAGAACGGAGGAAACGGCCTTGTGTTCGACCGGTCACGTTTGAAATGGGATCCTGTTCATCAGGAGGGGTCTGGCGTACCGCAAAACGGTGGAAACGGGCCTCCTACGGTCGAAACGGGGGTCCTGTTGATCGGGAGGGGTGTGGCGTACCGCAAAACGGACGAAACAGACTTGTGTTGGAGCGCTAAGGTCGAAACGGGGGTCCTGTTCATCGGGAGGGGTGTGGCGTACTGCAAAACAGGACTCCACGGGATACTGTTCATCTCCACCGTTGACCTCCTCCAGTCTCCACGGGCTCCTGTTCAACCAGCCTCCACTGCGCGCTACTCCACCGGCTACTGTTCAACCAACCCTCCACGGGCACCCCTCCACCGTCTACTGTTCATCCAGCCCTCCACGGTCGTCCTGTTCATCCAGAGGCAACGCCACAGGGTCCTGCATCCACCCCCACCGCTCACTGTTCATCCAACCCCCCCATCGCAACACTCACTCTTCATCCAATCGATTGGCTTCAGTTAGCAGCAGTAGTGAAGGAATCGCTCGATCGGGTTCGGTTAACAGCCATCGACCAATCGCTCGGGTCCAGTAACGCGTAGCCTGCAGTGCAATCGCTCGGGTTCAATTAGAGCCCAACGCCTCGCTCGGGTTCAGTTAGAGCCAACGCCTCGCACACACGCGCGTACGTGTACGAGAGAAACGCGCATCACTCGACCCCCGACCTCCCACCGTAACCGGGAACTCCCCAAAATTTTCCTCGCCCTCACTTCTACCATGGTTTTTCCTGTCATGGACGGCCCAAAGAATGTCATGCAGCTGCGTCTCCGTCCCGCCCAGGACAAAAAGCCCATTTTCTGTCATGATTTTTTGTCATAGAAGTAGGAGCCCACCACATCTTTGATGATACCGGGTTTTGTCACAATTATCGTCATAGAAGTGTCATAAGTATGACAGATAAAAAAATCGTTCGGCCCAAAATGTAATGGATGTGTCTTTTTTTGTAGTGTAAGAACTGAAGTACTAAACTTCTGGAGGCAGGTATAATATATTCCATAGCTGATAGTAGATGGGTAAGTCCCGTTCATTGTGTCCCTAAGAAAGGAGGCATTACTGTTGTTCCCAATGATAAAAATGAAATCATTCCACAGAGAAGTGTTACTGGCTATAGAATGGTAATTGATTTCAGAAAATTAAATAAAGCTACTAGAAAAGTAATTACCCTCTGCCCTTTAATGATCAAATGTTGGAAAGATTATCTAAGCACACACACTTTTGCTTTCTTGATGGATATTCTGGTTTTTCTCAAATACCCGTCTCACAACCTGATCAAGAGAAAACCACTTTTACTTGCCCTTTTGGAACTTATGCTTATAGATGAATGCCTTTTGGTTTATGCAATGCACCTGCTACTTTTCAAATATGTATGACTGTTATATTCTCTGATATTTGTGAAAAGATTGTTGAGGTTTTCATGGATGATTTTTCTGTTTATTGAACTTCCTTTGGAGATTGCTTAAGCAACCTTGATCGAGTTTTGTAGAGATGTGAGCAAACTAATCTTGTCTTGAATTAGGAGAAGTGCCACTGTAGGGTTAATGAAGGTATTGCCTTGGTTCATAAAATTTCTGAACGAGGTATTGAGGTGGATAAAGCTAAAGTTGATGCAATTGAGAAAATGCCATGTCCCAGAGATATCAGAGGTATTCGTAGTTTCCTTGGTCACGCTGGTTTCTATAGGAGGTTTATTAAAGACTTCTCTAAAATTTCTAGGCCTCTTACAAATATTTTACAAAAGGATGTTCCATTTGTTTTTATGATGATTGTGTAGAAGCCTTGGAAACACTTATGAAAGCCTTAACTTTTGCACCTATTGTTCAACCACCTGATTGGAACTTGCCTTTTGAAATTATGTGTGATGCTAGTGATTATGTTGTTGGTGCTGTTCTAGGATAAAAGTTGATAAGAAATTGAATGTTATTCATTATGCTAGCAAAATTCTAGATAGTGCCCAAAGAAATTATGCTACTACTGAAAATTAATTTTTGGGACTTGTGTTTGCTCGTGATAAATTCAGGTCTTACATGTTGATTCCAAAGTAATTGTTCACACTGATCATGCTGTTATAAAATATCTTATGTCAAAGAAAGATGCTAAACCTAGACTCGTTAGGTGGGTTCTCTTGCTACAAGAATTTGATCTACATATCACTGATAGGAAAGGAGCTGAGAACCCAGTAGCTGATTACTTGTCTAGGTTAGAGAATATCCTTGATGACCCACTACCTATTGATGATAGCTTTCCTGATGAACAACTAGCTGCAATAAATGTTTCTCATAACACTCCTTGGTATGCTGACTATTCAAATTACATTGTTGATAAATACATACCACCTAGTTTCACATACCAACAAAAGAAAAATATTCTTCTATGATTTAAGACATTACTTTTGGGATGACCCACATCTTTATAAAGAAGGAATTGATGGTATTATTAGACGTTGTGTACCTGAGCATGAATAGGAACAAGTCCTATGGAGATGTCACTCCGAAGCTTATGGAGGGCATCATGCAGGAGATAGAACTGCTCACAAGGTATTGCAATCTGGTTTTTATTGGCCTACTCTCTTCAAGGATGCCTGTAAGTTTGTCTTATCTTTTGATGAATGTCAACGAATTGGTAATATTGGTAAGCGTTAAGAAATGCCTATGAATTATTCACTTGTTGTTGAACCATTTGATGTTTTGGGTTTGATTATATGAGACCTTTTCCTTCTCTAACGGGTATACACATATTTTGGTTGTTGTTGATTATGTTACTAAGTGGGTAGAAGCTATTCCAACTAGTAGTGCTGATCATAACACTTCCATTAAAATGCATAAAGAAATTATTTGAGGTTTGGAGTCCCTAGATATTTAATGACTGATGGTGGTTCACACTTTATTCATGGTGTTTTCTGTAAAATGCTTGCTAAATACAATGTTAACCATAGAATTGCATCACCCTATCATCCTCAATCTAGGGGTCAAGTTGAACTTAGCAATAGAGGAATAAAGTTGATATTACAAAAAACTATTAATAGGTCCCAAAAGAATTGGTCTAAGAAATTGGATGATGCACTTTGGGCCTACAGAGCAGCTTATAAAAATCCTATGGGTATCTCTCCTTATAAAATAGTTTATGGAAAGGCTTGTCATTTGCCTCTAGAGTTAGAACATAAAGCATATTGGGCAATAAAAGAACTCAACTATGATTTCAAACCTGCTGGAGAATAGAGGTTATTTGGTATGAGCTCAATAGATGAATGGAGAACCCATGCTTATAAAAATGCCAAATTATTCAAAGAAAAAGATAAAAGATGGCACGAAAAAAGAATACAAAAGAGAGAATTCAAAGGTGGAGAATATGTTCTTTTATACAACTCTCGTTTGAGATTCTTTGTAGGAAAACTTCTCTCTAAATGGGAAGGCCAATATATCATCGAGGAGATTTATCGCTCTGGAGCTATTAAAATAAATAATGTTGAAGGTACTAACCCAAAGGTGGTCAATGGGCAAAGAATTAAACACTATACCTCAGGTACACCTATTAATGTTGAAAGTAATATTATTCAAACCATGACACCTGAGGAACTCATAAAAGAAACCTTCTGGAACACTCCAGAATAACTGAAAAAGAGGAGGTAGGTGACACGATAAGTAAACGAACTCCGAAAAATCCACAAAAATATTTTTTGTCAGTTTTGGAATATTTTAAAAATTAGGAAAATAAGAAACAATCAAGAAGGCACCCGAGGGGGGCACAAGATACCAGAGCGTGCCTGGCCCCCTGGCACGCCCAGGTGGGTTGTGCCCACCTCAGGAACTTTCACGACTCTATTTTCCTCCCGTTTGCTTGTTTCCCAAGATAAAAAATCTTTATATACCCCCTGAACGCATTGAACACCATATGACGGAGAAATCTTCTGTTGTTCTTTCTTGCTGTTTTCTGGCAGATCTAGATCGCCATGGTCGCTTTGAGCTCCTCCAAGGACAAGTTCTTCGAGGGGGTGCTCCACATCCGTATTTGCGGGAGGTAATGCAGCAACCTCAAGCCATTGAGAAGTGCGAGGGGTGCTCCACATATGGGACGTCCAGGGCCCCAAGGTGACAAGGACCATGGATGCAAGGCTCGAAGCTATGGAGCAGGTGGTCTTCAAGTGCAAGGCGATGGTGGAACATGGACTCAATACCAATCACCTCATCACGGATTACACCCGTGATCTCAAGGTGGATGGAAAATCCATGAAGGACAATGTCTTCACCTTCAACTAGCAAATCAACATTCTGCAAAGCCAAATCTATGATCCTCAAAACCAAGTCTTTGAATATGAGGCAAGGTTTAAAGGTATGAGTTTGGTTGTAGTTGCAGGACTCGTGAGACTCGCTCCTCTTATGATGGTGAGCCATTGCCATGGAAACTAGAAGATAAGATCACTACTGCCTCATCACCACCACCATCATCGTCATCACCAAAGGAGACTTGAGTTCATGGTATGGGCACCCCCCTTGGCTTGTGCCAAGCTTGGGGGAGATGTCCCGGTATCGTATCACCACCACTATCTTTTCTTTTATCTATTTTAGTTCGATCTTTAGTTATCCTATTATTTAGTTGAACAAAAGTTTAGTTCCAGCCTTGCTTTTCAAATGTTTTGCTTAGTGATCTATCTAACGATGTAATCATGTGTGAGAAATATAATAAAGAGTAGTTTGAGTCTTGTTTCTTTATTTTAATGTTTCAATAAAAGAAAAGGAAATAAATGAATAAGATCATATGCTAATCTTATGGTAAGTAATGACATCACATAAGGAAAAGTATAAGTGGTAAAATTTATTAGAGATTGACAGACATAGCATTGGTCAATGATGCAACTCATGAAAGAATTAATAATGGAAGAGAAGATTCACATGCAAATACACTATCTTGGACATCTTTTATGATTGTGAGCCCCCATTAAATATTTTGTGTCAGAATAGTTGACGTTGGACAAGGAAGACAACGTAATGGTTTATGTTTGTTCATATTCACATCAAAGTTCTACTGTCATAGATCCTTTAACATGTGGCGCTTGCTCAATATCTTTTCCAGCTGAAAAATCCGCACTAAGTAGAGATACTACTTGTGCATCCAAAAACCTTAACCCAAATCTTATTTTGAGAGTCCACCATACCTACCAATGGATTGAGTAAGATCTTTCAAGTAAGTTGTCATCGGTGCAATAAGGCAATAAAAATTGCTTCTAAATGTGTTGGATCATTTAGTGTAAGAGAAAATTGAGTGTTGTACGAACTTGTGATGGCAAAGAATAAAAGCGATAGACTGCATAATAAAGGTTGCTATCATAAGGGGCAATATAACGTGACATTCTTTTGCATTAAGGGATTTTGCATACAAACAAATAAGTGCATGACAACCTCTGCTTCCCTCTGCGAAGGGCCTATCTTTTACTTTTATGCAATTACTTTTATGCAAGAGTCAAAGTATTCTTCCCTATTCCTTTTTATTTTCTCCTTTTGCAAGCACGATGTGGTGAGGAAAGATCTAGGCACATATATCCAGTTGGATATGAGTAGGCATGAGTTATTATTGTTGACATCACCTTTGAGGTGAATACGTTGGGAGGCGAAACTATAAGCCCCTATCTTTCTATGTGTCTGGTTGACACTTTTTGTTCATGGGTATGTTGTGAGTGTTAGCAATCATAAAAGGTTAAGTGATGGTTGAGTATGTGGACTTGCCAAAAGTTTCTGACACATGACTCTTCCTGAAAATATGATGAACTGTAGTTGCAAAGTTGACTGAGAACATAGCTTGTTGGTTTCCAATACGGTTTAAGCTTTATACTTCAATGTTGTGATGAATTGTTACTTGTTCATGAGAAGTTATATGATAAAAGCTGTTTGATAAAGTTTATGTTAAAGCTCCTTGATGTTATAAAAATATGCATGATGCTTATATGTCTGTATTTTGTTTTTATCGACACCTCTCTCTCTCTCTCTAACCATGTGGTCATGTTTTTCGATTTCGGTTTTCGCTTGAGGACAAGCAACGTCTAAGCTTGGGGGAGTTGATACGTCCATTTTGCATCATGTTTTCCTACTGTTATTTATAATATTTTTATGCATAATAATGCTTTTGGGAATAATTCTAATGGCTTTTCTCTTATAATATGCAAGGTTTACACAAAGAGGGAGAATACCAGTAGCTGGAATTGTGGACCTGGAAAAGCTCCGTCAGAGTTACCTATTCTGCACATCTCCAAATAAGCTGAAACTTCACAGAGATTTTTTATGGAATGTTTAAGAAATATTGGAGCAAACAATTACTGGTGGGGGCCCACCAGAGGGGGCCCACCAGGTGGGCACAACCCACCTGGGCGCGCCAGGGAGCCCAGGCGCGCCCTGGTCAGTTGTGCCCTCCCCGGCCCACCTCCGGTGCCCCCCTTCTGGTATATAAGTCATTTTGACCTAGTAAAAATAAGAAGAGGACTTTCAGGACGAAACTTGGGCAGGAGCACTTTTGCCCTCCAGCGGAGCGATTCTGTCGGGGGAACTTCCCTCCCGGAGGGGGAAATGATCGTCATCGTCATCACCAACAACTCTCCCATCTTTGGGAGGGCTATCTCTATCAACATCTTCAACGGCACCATCTCCTCTCAAACCCTAGTTTATCTCTTGTGTTCAATCTTTGTACCGGAACCTGAGATTGGTGCTTGTAGCTGACTAGTAGTGTTGATTACATATTGTAGTTGATTACTATATGGTTTATTTGCTGGAAGATTATATGTTCAGATCCATTATGCTATTTAATACCCCTCTGATCTTGAGCATGATTATTATTTGTGAGTAGTTACTTTTGTTCTTGAGGTCACTGGAGAAGTCATGTTGCAAGTAATCATGGGAACTTGATATGTGTTCGATATTTTGATGATATGTATGTTGTGATTCCCTTAGTGGTGTCATGTGAACGTCGACTACATGAAACTTCACCATATTTGGGCCTAAGGGGATTCATTGTGGAGTAGTTATTAGATGATGGGTTGCTAGAGTGACAAAATCTTAAACCCTAGTTTATGTTCTACTTCATAAGGGACCGATTTGGATCCAAAAGTTTAATGCTATGGTTAGATTTTATCTTAATGCTTTCTCGTAGTTGCGGATGCTTGCGAGGGGGTTAATCATAAGTAGGAGGTTTGTTCAAGTAAGAACAGCACGTAAGCACCAATCCACCCACATATCAAATTATCAAAGTGGTGAACACGAATCAAACCAACATGATGAAGTGATATGATGAAATTCCCGTGTACCCTCAAGAATGCTTTGCTTATCATAAGTGACCATTTTGGCCTGTCCTTTGCCTCAAAAGGATTGGGCTACCTTGCTGCATTTTGGTTACCATTACCGTTATTTACTTGTTACAAATTATCTTGCTATCAAACTATCTATTACCGACAATTCAGTGCTTGCAGACACTCTTACTTATTGAAAGGACTACGATTGATACCCTATACTTGTGGGTTATCAAGGACCGCGCTGATAGCTCAAGCCAATGCTGAGGCCGAGCTCGCCGCCATCCAGAAGTAGGTGGGAAGCGTCATCGCCGTCGTGGAGTAGGCGAGGGATGAGGCGGTCTGAGCCAAAGGGCGGTAGCATGAGTGCTCCAGGATGTTCTGCACCCTCGAGATGCAAGACCGCCGGGCCCTGGGCTCCATTTGTGGGAGGATGTCCAGATCCTCCTCGAGATCGATGATGCTTGCTACCTCGACTTTTTTTACCAAGGTTGCGGATCGTCTTGAGGCCGATGCAAAGAAAGTGGACGGGATAATGGAGGAGGAATGTCGCGATCTCCTCACCCAGGTAGCGACGCGCTTCTTCAGCCACTTTTTCCACCACGACCCCAATTTTGACTTTTAGGTGGTGATTGCTCCCATTTTGGAGGAGCTTCGTGGCGTGCTCGAGAAATCAGTGGAGGACCACGTGGACATGCTACACCTTCAGTTCTCCCGCGACACCAGCGAGGATCAAGGCAGAGCAGAAAAAGAAGAGGATGGTAGCGGCGGCGGTGGCGATGTATCTCCTTAAGCCAGCCCTCCGTTTCCTGCTTGGGGTTGGTCGCAACCTCGCGGAGACACAAAGATGATGACTTTTTATTAAAGTACCAAGAGTTGTAATAGATGTTCGCTCTCTCGCGAGACTTCCTCTTGATGCTTTCTTTTTTTCCTTTTTGCCCGCCTTTGCGTTATGCACCATTAGGACCTAGCCCCCTCACGAGCGCGAGCCGACACCGGTACATCATGTCATGGTGCTTGGGCAGCCCGAGAGGTGAGGGGCACTGAGACCTAGCAAGGGCCCCAAGGCATGACGCTCAGGACGCTCTTCCCTCATGGGTATGTGGTTCGTGAGAGGGAGAGACGCCAACGCTCATGAGATTGCCTGAAGTGGGCTCGAGAGACGTTGCGAGGTGTTTAGGCTTAGCTTTTGTGGGACGCCGCATCCGGTGGGTCCACTTGCCAACAGGTCACGTCTCATGAGGCCCCTGCTTAAGGAGTCTCCCTGCGAGGTGTCGTTTGCCAGGACGTCTGCTTCTGTGGTAATCTTCGTGTGGCAGGCTCAGTCCCGGGGGAACGGCACATGCTCGTCGGCTCACTCATGGGTGTCGCGCGAGGAGATCAGACACCAAGAACCTTGGTGGGGTGGCGTGAATGAGTGTAGGCCCATGAGCCAGAGCCTGGTTACTTAGGTTTGCCAGCGCTGCTGGGACTGACCCAAGCGCAGGCACCGTGTCTATCCCCGCTCGAGCGAGGCCGAGGAGGAAGGTAGAGAGCGCCTGTGGCTCATGTGGCAAAAGGGTGTAATGAAAACAACGCGAATCGGAAGACCAAATCTTTGTGGAAGAAAGATCACCAATGTCATTATACAAGGAAAAATAAGAAGGGTGGCTACCGTGTCCGGCACAGATCAGCTTGAGGTTGGTGCAACCCATGGCGCGCCCTCATATTGATTGTTCCGCTAGTGCGGGGCATGGGGCTTCCACCGGGCTATGTGTATGATCATGAATTGATTGTTTCGCCAGTGCAGAGCATGAGGCTTCCACTTAGGCATGGGCATGATTGTGGTTCGATCGTTCTGCCAATGCATAGCATGGGCCTTCCATTTGGGCATGGGCATGATCGCGCTTGATCGTTCCGCAAGATCAGAGCACGGGGCTTCCACTTGGGCATGGGTGGGAGCTCTCATATTCCCACTAGGCGACGCATTAAGAGTGGGGCGTGTAGAGCCCCACTTCTTTCGTCCGCGTGTCGGTCACGGGTAGAATTTGCGGAGATATTGGATGTTCCATGCGTTAGGCATGGGAGCTCTGTCCTCCTTCTACAGATGGGCAGCGCCTGGTCTAGAGGAATGGATGACACGGAAGGGGCCCGCCCACATGGGCGAGAGCTTGTGGATCCCCTCTCTAGAGAGGATCCGACAAAGGATGAGGTCTCTGACCTCGAGCGTACGAGGCTTGATGTTGCGGCAGTGGTAGTAACGCAGGGCCTATTGTACCTTGCGGCATGATGAGAAGCCTGGCGGCGGGCCTCCTCTAGGAGCAGTAAGTCGACCTCCTACGAGTCATCCTAATGTGCTTTGTCACACACTAGGAGTCGCAGGGGGGGGGCATGCTTAAGCTTTGAGAAAGGACCGCCTTAGCCCCGTAGATGAGGAAGAAGGGGGTCTCGCCTGTGGGCTTAGTTTTTGTCGTGCGAATGGACCACCACATAGACTGCAGCTCGTCCAGCCAGTCCTTACCACAGGCCCCGAGCTTCTTCTTGAAGCTCCTTGTCTTGAGGCCTTTGAGGACTTCGGCATTAGCACGCTAGGCCTGGCCGTTGCTCTGCGGGTTCGTCACACAGAGGTGTAGCAAATCCACGTGCCAAGGTTGGCATAGTAGAACTTGAAGAGGCCACTCATGAACTGGGAGCCATTATCGATGATGATGCGGTTGGGGATGCCAATCCAACTCACGAGGCCCCTGATGAACTTGATAGCCAAGCCCGCCAGGATGGTGTGCACAGGCTCGACCTCCGCCCACTTGGTGAATTTGTCGATGGCGACGTAGAGGTAGAGGTAGCCTCCAGTGGCGAGAGGGAAGGGCCCTAGTATGTCCAACCCCCAGACTACGAAGGGCCATGAGAGAGGAACCGTCTGGAGCCCCTGTGCTGGCTGGTGGATCTGTTTGGCAAGGAATTGGCAGGCTTCATAGGATTGGACCAGGTCGGCGGGCGTCGCTAAGTGCAGTAGGCCAATAGAAGCCGCTTCAGAACCTTGTCAACAAAGGTGCGCATTGAGGAGTGGTGCCCGCAGTCTCATCCGTGGATGACAGTGATCAAATCCTGTCCTTGCTCTTCTGAGATGCACCGCAATGAGACGCCATTGGGACGCCTGCGGTGCATCTCATCGTCCCGCAAGCAGTAAGCAGTGGCTTGCCAGACGATGCATTCTGCCTCTGAATCCTCCTCGGGGAGAGTACCATGGAGCGGGTAGGCCTTGAACTACGTGGCCCAACTGCTAGATTGGGGCTCCAGCGCCAGCAGTAAGCAGGCTCCCGAATTTGGGCCACAGTCTGCCGAGCCCGTTGGCGGAGCGAGTGGAAGTTCTTCGCGAAGCAGTGTTGTGCCAACGGTAGATCACACGACCGAAGGCCTTAGGATCCTTTCCTCAAAGATGCCAGGGCTCTGGGGCTCACGGCGAGATGCTCGCTTGGCGATTTCGTTAGCGTCCTTGTTGACACCGTGCAAAACGTGTAGTAACTCCAAGCCAAGAAAGCGCTTCTCGAGTTTACGTACCTCGTCTAGGTAGGCCATCATGTGCTCGTCCTTGGGCTTGTACTTTTTGCTGGAGAAGTTGACAAGGAGCTGGGAGTCGCCCTTGACAGTGAGCAGCTTGATGCCCAGGGCAGAGGCGGCCATGAGGCCATCAATGAGGCCACCATACTCCACAATGTTGTTGGAGCCCTTCTCGCCATGCCTGAAGTAGAGCTGGACGGTGTAGTACAACTTGTCTATAGTTGGCGAGGTGAGGATGACGCCGACCCCCGTGCCCTGCCTGGAGAAAGCGCCATCGAAGTGCATGTCCATTCACCTGACGCCTCATCACTAGGCAGGAGGGATCAGTCCTCACGGGGCCCCTCCTCGTACGTGCCCATCCATTCCACCATGAAGTCGGCCATAGCAGCTCCCTTGATGACCCTGGTGGTGCAGAAATCTAGCTGGAAAGCCCGCAGCTCAATGTTCCAATTGGTGACGCAGCCGACAGCGTTGGGGCCGTGCAGGATTTGCTCCAGGGGATAAGAAGAGATGACCTTGCAAGTAATGGAGCATCTTCCGGGAGGCGACGAGGAGCGCGAGGAGCAGCTTTTGCTACATGGGGCTCGCACGCGTCCCTTAGCACCGTGCTGACGAAGTACACGGGGTGCTCGACGAGGCATGTGGTTGCGGCGATAGCTTGCTCCCTGGGTGGTGTGTTGGGCTCGGAAGGCTCGCGTGCCTTGCAAACCTCAGCGGGCTCATGAGGCTTAGAAGGCTCACGAGGCTCGGAAGGCTCATGAGGCTCCACGAGATCATGAAGCTCGGCAAGCTCATGAGGCCCTAGGGACTTTTCCTTAGTATTGGTCTGCTCCTCCCGCACCATGACAAGCGCTGCACTAGCCGCCTGGGGGTGGCAGCTAAGTAGAGGAGCAAGGGCTTGCAGGGGCACATCATGACCATGATGGGCGGCCTGGTGAGGTACCTCTTGAGGTCTTCAAAGGCTATGTCTACCTCTAGCGTCCACTTGAAAGGACCGGTCCTCTTCATGAGCTTGAAGAACAGCAGGGCTCACTCACCGAACTTGGAGATGAAGCACCCTTGGGAGGCCATGCACCCTGCCAATCGCTGCATCTCCTTGAAGGTCCGGTGAGGATGCATCTTCTTAATGGCCTTGATTTTTTCAGGGTTGGCTTTGATTCCCCGGTGGGAGACAAGGAATGTGAGGAGCTTGCTGGAGGGGACTCCAAAGACACATTTGTCAGGGTTGAGCTTCAGATTCACCTTGCACAAGTTGGCGAAAGTTTCCTCAAGATCTTCAATTAGCGTTGCGGCCTCCCGCATCTTGACCACAATGTCGTCGATATACGCATCCGTGTTCCTTCCCATCTGAGGCCCCAGCATGATACGCATCAACCTTTGGAACATGGCGCTGGTGCTCCTTGCTACTTCTTGAGCTTGCGTTGGTTTTTTCCTTGAAGAGGAAAGGGTGATGCAGCAAAGTAGATATAACTATTTCCCTCAGTTTGAGAACCAAGGTATCAATCCAGTAGGAGACAACGCACAAATTACCAAGACCTGCACAAAAAATCAAACAACTTGCACCCAACGCGATAAAGGGGTTGTCAATCCCTTCACTGTTACTTGCAAAAGTGAGATCTGATAGAGATAGATGAAACTAAAGAAAAGATAAAGTAAATATTTTTGGTATTTTTGGTTTATAGGTTGAAAGTTAAAGATTGCAAAACAGTATATCAGAAACTTATATCATAGAAAATAGAAGATCGGAAACTAATATGATGGAAAATAGACCTGGGGGCTATAGGTTTCACTAGAAGCTTCTCTCAAGATAGCAAATAATACGGTGGGTGAACAAATTACTGCCAAGCAATTGATAGAAAAGCGCAAAGTTATGACGATATCTAAGGCAATGATCACGAATATAGGCATCACGTCCGTGTCAAGTAGACCGAAACTATTCTGCATCTACTACTGTTACTCCACACATCGACCGACTCCTGCCTGCATCTAGAGTATTAAGTTCATGAAGAATAGAGTAACGCATTAAGTCAGATGACATGATGTAGAGGAATTAACTCAATCAATATGATGAAAAACCCCATCTATTTATCCTTGATTCTAACAATAAAATATGTGCCTTGCTGCCCCTACGGTCACTGGGAAAGGACACCGCAAGATTGAACCCAAAGCTAAGCACTTCTCCCATTGCAAGAAAAACGAATCTAGTTGGCCAAACCAAACCGATAGTACGAAGAGAATTACAAAGATATCAACGCATGCATACAAGAATTCAGATAAGGTTCAAATAATATTCATAGATAAGATGATCATAAATCCACAATTCATCAGATCTCAGCAAACACACGGAAAGAAAAGTATTACATCGAATAGATCTCCAAGAACATCGAGGAAAACATGATATTGAGAATAAAAGAGAGAGAAGAAGCCATCTAGCTACTAGCTATGGACCCGTAGGTCTGTGGTAAACTACTCACGCTTCATTGGAAGAGCAATAGAGTTGATGTAGAAGCCCTCCGTGATCGAATCCCCCTCCGGCAGGGTGCCAAAAAAGGTCCCTAGATGGGATCTCACGAGTAAATAAGGTTGCGGCGGTGGAAAAGTGTTTTCGTGGATGCCCTTGGTGGTTTGGGGATATATGGGAATATATAGGCGAAAGAATTAGGCCAGGAGGGTCACAGGGGGCCAACGAGGGTGGGGGAACGCCCTCTATCATTGTGGCCGCCTCTTGGCTCCTTCCACTTCATCTCCAAGTCTCCTGGTTGTCTTCTGGTCCAAGAAATATCATCGCGAAGGTTTTATTCCGTTTGGACTCCATTTGGTATTCCTTTTCTGTGAAACTCAAAAACAAGGAAACAATAGGAACTGGCACTGGGCTCTACGTTAATAGGTTAGTCCAAAAAACAATATAAAATAGCATATTAATGCATATAAAACATCCAAAACAGATAATATAATAGCATGGAACAATAAAAAATTATAGATACGTTGGAGACGTATCACTCCTTGGGCCGAAGGGCATGCAAATGTATCAAAATATGCCACAACGGGAGATGAAGGCCGTCCTCTCCACGTCCTCAACTGCCATATTGATCTGATGATAGCCTGAGAAGGCATCTAGAAAGCAGAGCAGGTCGCACCCCTTGGTGGAGTCCATAGTTTGATCGATGCATGTCAGAGGAAAAGGATCCTGGGGGCAAGCCTTACTAAGGCTCGTGAAGTCGATACACATACGCTCCTTGCCACCCTTTTTGGGGACAACGATTGGGTTAGCGAGCCACTCGGGGTGGCGCACCTCTCGGATGACCCTGCCTCTTGTAACTTGTGCACCTCTTGGACGATGAACTCTTGCTTCTCCTGTGCCTGGCGCTGTGCTTTTTTCTTGATAGGGAGCGCATTTGGGCACACTACTAGGTGGTGCTTGATGTTTGCTTGAACTACGTCGGTATTTCCCCAAAGAGGAAGGGATGATGCAGCACACCAACGGTAGGTATTTCCCTTAGTGATGAGACCAAGGCTATTGAACCAGTAGGAGAACCACGCAACACAATGTAAACAATTCCGGCACACAAATAACAAATACTCGCAACCCGCTGTAAGAGAGGGGTTGTCAATCCCTCACGGGTAAAAAGATTGATAAAATTGTAGTAGATTGGATAAATAGATCTCACGGGAACGCGAGATAGAATAAATTACTAAAACTTGCAGCAAGGTATTTTTGTATTTTTGGTTTAATAGATCTGAAAATAAAAGCAAATAAAATAGACCGTGAAGGCAAATATATTAAAGAAGAGAGACCCGGGGGTCGTAGGTTTCACTAGTGGCTTCTCTCGAGAAAAAATAGCAAATGGTGGGAAAACAATTACTGTTGGTCAATTGATAGAACTTCAAATAATCATGATGATATCTAGGCAATGATCATTATATAGGCATCATGTCCAAGATTAGTAGGCCAACTCCTGCCTTCATCTACTACTATTACTCCATACATCGACCGCTGTCCAGCATGCATCTAGTGTATTAAGTTCATGGAAACATGGAGTAATGCCATAAGAATGATGACATGATGTAGACAAGATCTATTTATGTAGAAATAGACCCCATGCATCTTGTTACCCTTAATAGCAACGATACATACGTGCCGTGTCCCCTTCTTCACTGGGATCAAGCACCGTAAGATCGAACCCATCACAAAGAACCTCTTCCCATTGCAAGATAAATATATCAAGTTGGACAAACAAAACCCAAATATTGGAAAACAAATACGAGGCTATAATCAATCATGCATATAAGAGATCAAAGAAGACTCAAATAACTTTCATGGGTAAATACATAGATCTGATCATAAACTCAAAGTTCATCGGATCCCAACAAACACATCGCAAAAAGAGTTACATCATATGGATCTCCAAGAGACCATTGTATTGAGAATCAAACAAGAGAGAGGAAGCCATCTAGCTACTAACTACAGACCCTTAGGTCTACAATGAACTACTCACACATCATCGAAGAGGCACCAATGGACATGATGAACCCCTCCGTGATGGTGTCTAGATTGGATCTGGTGTTTCTGGAACTTGCAGTGGATGGAATTGATTTTTTTCGACTACCCTAGGGTTTCTGGAATATTGCGGTATTTATAGAGCAAAGAGGCGGTGCGGGAGGCCACCACCGTGGGCATAACCCACCTGGGCGCGCCTGGGCCCCCAGGTGCGCCCTGGTGGGTTGTGCCCCCCTCGGGGCACGCCTCTATTACTTCTTTGGCCCATCTTGTGTCTTCTGGTCCAGAAAAAATCCACAAAATGTTTCGCTGTGTTTGGATTCCGTTTGGTATTGATTTCCTGCGATGTAAAAAACAAGCAGAAAACAGCAACTGGCACTGGGCACTATGTCAATAGGTTAGTACCAAAAATGATATAAAATGATTGTAAAACATCCAAGAATAATAATATAATAGAATGAAACAATAAAAAATTATAGACATGTTGGAGACGTATCAGCATCCCCAAGCTTAATTCCTGCTCGTCCTCAAGCAGGTAAATGATAAAAACAGAATTTTTGATGTGGAATGTTGCCCAACATGTTCATCACATATTCTTTTCTTTGCAGCATGGACATTTGGATTTTTATATGGTTCAAAGCAATAGACTAGTTTTAACATGAAGACTTTAAAACTCAAGCATATCAACAAGCAACCATGTCTTTAAAAATATCAACACTAAAGCAAGTTATCCCTAGCCCATTATGCTCAATCATTGA